>NC_088697.1:1249352-1288440 GCF_028017835.1 Emys orbicularis | reverse complement strand
CTGGAACAAGGACGGCACCAGGGGAAAGGATGGGCCCAGACTAGGACGGAGTCTAGTCTGTGAAAGAAGCTTATTGGAACATCTCTGAGGGTGAGATTTACCTGTATTCAGTTTCTTAATGTATTAGGCTCAGACTTGCGTGTTTTGTTTTATTTTGTTTGGTGACTTACTTTGTTCTGTCTGTTACTTGAAACCGCTTAAATCCTCCTTTTTATACTTAATAAAATCACGTTTGCTTATAAATTAACCCAGAGTAAGTGATTAATACCTAGGGGAGCAAGCAGCTGTGCATCTCTCTCTTTATAGAGGGTGGGCAATTTATGAGTTTACCCTGTATAAGCTTTATACAGAGTAAAACGGATTGATTTGGGGTTTGGACACCATTGGGAGCTGGGGGTCTGGGTGCTGGAGACAGGAGCACTCGCTAAGCCATTTCCAGTTAAGTCCAGCTTGTGGGGGACGTGGGTCAGACCTGGGGCTGTGTTGCAGCAGGCAAGTGTGTCTGGTTCAGACCAGGCAGGGTGCTGCAAATCCAGGCTGGCAGGGAAAACGGGCTCAGGGGTATCTCAGCACATCCGGTGGCAGTTCCCAAGGGGTCTCTGTGACCCAACCCGTCCCAGTGGCGTAGTCGGCAGGATCTGCGCACAACTGATCGCTTGAGACACTGGTAGTGATTTTAAGTGAGTTTTGAGTGTGGTGGCTGGAGTACAGACAAAGTGGTTACTGGTTTGTTATTCAGCAGCCACCTCTGGGGTGGGGCGGCTGGTTATCCAGGGACCTGTCACCCAGCGCTGAGATGCAGCCACCTCTGGGGCGGGGCGGCCGGTTCATTGGGGTGCTCACCGCCAGTTTGCGGCCCTGCATCATGGTGACCTGGTAGCCATACACCAAGACGTAGACCTCGCGCAGGAAGGAGACCCGGTGGCGGGCGACCCAGCGCCCGTTCCGGCCCGAGACGCTCAACGGAGGCAGGGCCCCGGGCAGCGTGGGCAGAGTGGTGGTCAGGGTGTAGGTGGCCCGGCCCTGGAAGTGGTAGACGTAACGGTCGAAGGTGCGGTAGTGGGGGTCGCCGGAGACGGTGCACTGGTGAAATTCTGGGAGAAGGGCAAGGGGGTGTTTAGGGGGTGCTTCGGGGTGTCCCCCATCAGCCTGCGCTCCCCCCCTCCTCCCCACAGCCTGGATCTCCCCAAATCCCCCCTCAGCCTGCACCCCCCCCACTCCTCCCCACTGCCCGCATCTCCCCAAATCCCCCCTCGGCCTGCGCGCCCCCCCCCCCCCACTGCCCGCATCTCCCCAAATCCCCCCCCAGGCTGCGCTCCCCCCCTCCTCCCCACTCCTGGATCTCCCCAAATCCCCCCCAGGCTGCGATCCCTACCCCGCCCGGCTGCCGGGACCCCGTCCCCGCCCTCCCTGCCCATCACTCACTGGTGGGTTTGCAGTAGTGGACCCCGGCGCTGTTGAGAGCGCAGTGGGACCCCCGCCGGGCACTGGAATGGCTGGCAGGGGGCGCTACTGTTCGCCAGGCAGGCGCAGCGTTCACTGCAGTCGCTGCTCAACCAAGTGTCCCCCGACTGGAAAAGCAGAGACAGGAGGGTCAGATCCTGCCTCCCGCTCCCCCCCTCCGCGCAGCATTCCACCCCCCACCTGCCACCACACTCACGCTATGGTAACCCTGCTGGTCATCCAGGCAACCACACTCCCCCATGGCGACGCAGGTCTCGTCGCTTAGCACGTAGGTGCGGTCGCAGGCGCAGCCTTCCACGCAGGCTGCGGGGCTTGGGCAGCTGGCTGGGGCGTAGAGGTCGGAGCAGGTGGCCGGGCAGGGCGAGGCGCACTCGGTGTAGTGGCTGTGCGGGGGGCACGGCAGGGCTGGAGGGGGGAGAGGGAGAGAGACAAGAAAGTCGGACTTGAGGGTTTCCTTTCACAAAGTTGTTTTTTCCCCCTGGGAATTTCCATAGTTTTTTAAAAAAGATTAAAGTAGGGGAATTTTTAAGACAATTCGCGGCCCAAAAACTTTGTTACGCTTGTTAAACTATAGATATTTCTATGGAAAAAAATAAGGAAATTCCTGGCCAGAAAACCTCGGTTCAATGCTAGTTAAACTATGGGAAAAAATAAGGCAATTTCCAGCCCCAAAAAACTTTGTGACACTGGTTAAACTATGGAAAAAAAGATAGCAATTCTCAGCCCCAAAAAAGCTTTGTGATGCTAGTTAAACTATAGAAATATCTATGGAAAAAACGAAGGAAATTTCTGGCCAGAAAACCTCGGTTCGGCGCTAGTTAAACTATAGGAAAAAATAAGGCAATTCTCAGCCCCTCAAAAACTTTGTGATGCTGGTTAAACTATAGACATTTCTATGGAAAAACTAAGGAAATTTCTGACCAGAAAACCTCGGTTCAACACTAGTTAAACTATGGAAAAAACTAAGGCAATTCCTGGCCAAAACCCCTTTGTTGTCCTGGTTACACGAAGGAAAATCCCAGGCATCTAGACGTAAAACTGGCTAATCTGAAAGAGCGAAGGACGTTTCCAGACAATACCATGTTGCGCCACTGCAGGATCTAATTTAAAATAAATGAAATTCCCAGCGGAATTGGCTAAAAATTCACCAGCCAAACAAAGGCCTTTGTGAAGGTGGCTAAAATCTTTGCGGAACTGGCTGAAACATGACGGAAGTTCCCGGAACACAGAATGAGTGGAGGCTGGCCAAAAAAGAAAGGACATTCCCAGACCAAAAAACTAGCAAAAACGGAGGGTGATTTTTAAGGGCGAAAATGAACAACCAAACCAAAAACTGACGTTGTGAATTTGGCGAAAAGACGGAGGAAGTTAAGCAGGAAAAGTGGAGGAAGTCTAAAACACTTAGGAACTTAGCAGATAATAGTGAATCTAGCTAAAAAAAAACTAAGGAAATTCCCAAGCAAAAAACTTGGTGAATCCGGCTGCAAACTAAGGAAAGTCCCCAGCCAAAAGCTCTGCGAAGCCGCCAAGCTGGACACCCTGCAGGGAGCCGCGCGGCTCTTACGGCAGAAGGTGCTGTTTCTCCAGGAGAGGCCGGCCACGCCCTGGCTCTTGCAGGCTTCGGCGTAGGCCTGGACGATGTCGCAGAGGGTGGAGGCCATGCCCTGGTATTCGCACATGTCGAAGAGGCAGCTCTGGACAAAGGGCTGGGGATCCAGGAGCCCATGGCAGGCCTGGTATTTGGGCGAGAGGATCTCCTGGCACAGGGCACCGAACCGCTCCTTCTCCTGCGGGCTGCAGCGGGGGTCCAGGTCCTCGCGGTTGTCCGGCTGGCAGCTGGCAGTGGGGACAACGTGGGTGAGTGGGGATGGGGAGCAAAGCAATCACTCCCCCTCCCCAGTGAATGGTTTAAACCAGGCTCCAGCCCCGCACCCAGGGAATGGTTTAAACCTCTCCCCCGCCCAGACAATGGTCTAACCCCTCCCCCCCTCCCGGTCAATGGTCTAGTCCAGCACAGCCCCTGCCCTAGTGAATGATCTATACTGGTCAATGGTCCAGCCCATCCATCCCCAGTCAATGGTCTAGTCCATCCCCCCCACATCAGTGAATGGTCCAACCCAGGCCCCCGCCACCAGTCAATGGTTGATGCAGGTACCTCTCCCTCATGGTCCAACCCAGGCCCCTGCACCCCATCCCCCTTCAATGGCCCAGCCCAGGCTCCCCCCCTGCAGTCAATGGTCCAGCCCATCCATCCTCAGTCAATGGTGTAATCCACCATCCCCCCACACCAGTGAATGGTCCAGCCTAGGCCCCGCTCCCCGCCACCAATTAATGGTTTGGGGCAGGTACCTCCCCCCCCGTACCATGGTCTATGGTCTGGTCCAGGCCCCCTCCCCAACACCAGTCAGTGGCTCAACTCAGGCCCCCCTTGCAATCAATGGTCCAGCCCATCCACCCCCAGTCAATGGTCTAGTCCATCCCCCCACACCAGTGAATGGTCCAACCCAGGCCCCCAACACCACCAGTCAATGGTTTGGTGTAGGTACCTCCCCTGGCATGGTCAATGGTCTGGCCCACACCCCCTCCCACATGCCAGTCAATGGCCCACCCCAGGGCTCCCCCGCCTGTTGTCAATGATCCAGCCCACGTCTCCCACGCCCCCCGCAGTCAATGGTCCAGCCCATCCCGCCCCCGTGGTCAATGCTCCAGCCCAGCCCCCTGCCGCAGTGAATGGTCCAGCCCAGGCTCCCCCTCCCACAGTCAATGGTCCAGCCCATCCCGCCCCCGTGGGCAATGCTCCAGCCCAGCCCCCTGCCGCAGTGAATGGTCCAGCCCAGGCTCCCCCTCCCACAGTCAATGGTCCAGCCCAGGGCCCCCCCACAGCCAGTCGTCCAGCCCAGCCCCCCCCCCATCAGTGGCCTGCCTCTCACCCCGGGTCGGGGTCGCCGGGCGCCCGCCAGCTGTTGCCGAAGTCGGTGGCGTTGGCGGCCGGGCGCCCGCTGGGCAGGGCCAGGTCGTCCTGGCTCTGGTTGTTGTAGTTCCCACACATGCCGCAGACCGGGGGGGGGGGGGGGGGAATGGGGCAGAGGTCAGGGGGCAGAGTCACCGGGGGGGGGTCAAGGGTCAGACCCACCCCCAACGGGTTATGGGTCACGTGGGGGAAGGGGACCAGGAAAGGGGCAAGGGCTCAGGCCCACAGGATGGGGCTAGGACGTGAGGGCGTGGCCAGGCTGGGGCCTGGGCCCTGGGGGGCGGGGCCATGGAGGGACCTGGTCCACGTGGGCGGGGCCAGGGCCCTGGGGGCGGGGCCAGGCCATGAGGGTGGGGCCCAGGCAGAAGTCAGGCCCACGGGGACAGGACCAGGCAGCTCTAGCCCATGGGGGCAGGGCCAGGTCTATGGGGGCGTGGCCAGGCAGGGTCTGGCCCATAGGGCGGAGCCAGGACATGAGGGCGTGGTCAGGGCCCTGGGGGCATCACCAGGCATGGGTCCCGCCCACAGGGGGTGTGGCCAGGCTTACCTGGCCGAAGTAGATGCCGGAGAGCTGGATTTCCAGGTGCTGGTTCCCGTCGAACCGGACGAGCAGCCCAGCCTGGCTCCGCAGCTCCGTGTAGACACCGCTGGTGCTGACAGAGACGCCGGGAACACGGCCCAGCACCGGGGTGCGGACCCGCTCCCCATCCACCTGCGGGACAGCCGGGGTCACAGGGTCATGGGAGACCCTCCCCCTGAAATAGCCCCTCTCTTCCCCTCCCCAATGCAACCGAGATGCGGCCACCTCTGGGGCGGGGCGGCTGGTTACCCAGGGACCCCCTCGCCCGGCGCTGAGATGCAGCCACATCTGGGGCGGGGTGGCCGGTTACCCAGGGACCCCTCGCCCGGCGCTGAGATGCAGCCGCCTCTGGGGCGGGGCAGCTGGTGACACAGGGACTCCTCACCCGCCCGCCCTCTTCCCTTCCCCCTCCAGCTCCCCATCCCTGCACCCCCATTTCCTAACTCCCCCCCGCATCTCACCAGCACCCGTCGGTTCTTCATGAGCGTGAAGCGGGCGCCGCCGATCTCCACGTGCACCAGGCGCAGGTAGGAGGCCTCGGGCCGGCCCCGCTCCTCGTTCTTGCCTGTGACGTTGAAGGGCTCCAGGTGCCCGTCCCCGCGGCACAGGGTCACCAGTGTGTAGGTGCAGGTGCCCAGGAAGGTCACCATGGCCCCATCAAAGGTGAAGTAGTGAGGGTCCCCAGCCACGTGGCAGGAGCCCACTCCTGGGGGAGACAAGAGCCGGGGGTGAGACAGGCACGCCGACATGCGCCCAGCTCTGGGGCGGGGCAGCTGGTTACTCAGGGACCGGCGCTGAGATGTAGCCACTTCTGGGGCGGCACCTACTTGTGTCCTGGCAGCCCAGCAGTCCGTTCTCCGGCCGACACTCCTGCACGGGGCTGCAGCTCCACGGCTCACAGCTCATGTTGTTGGCGCTGGCGCAGGTGCAGCGCTCGGTGCAGTTCTCGGTCCCCATCCAACTCTCACCCACCTGGGGGAGCGGGGACCCCAGTGAGAAGCAGGGAGAGAACCCAGGAGTCCTGGCTCCCAGCCCCCCCTGCTCTAACCACCAGCCCCCCCTCCCCTCCCAGAGCCGGGGAGAGAACCCAGGAGTCCTGGCTCCCAGCCCCCCCTGCTCTAACCACCAGCCCCCCCTCCCCTCCCAGAGCCGGGGAGAGAACCCAGGAGTCCTGGCTCCCAGCCCCCCCTGCTCTAACCCACCAGCCCCCACTCCCCTCCCCGAGCTGGGGAGAGAACCCAGGAGTCCTGGCTCCCAGCCCCCCCTGCTCTAACCACTCCCCCGCCCCTCACCGGGTGGTACCGCCCGTCCGTGTCGCTGCAGCCGCACTGGCTCAGGGGGACACACGTCTCCCCGCTGAGAACGTAGCCGTCGTTGCAGGCGCAGGCTTCCACGCAGGGCAGGGAGGGGCAGCTGTTGGGCGCCCCCGGGTCGGTGCAGCTGGACGGGCAGGGACTGGCACAGGGGGTGTAGGTGCTGCCGGGGGGGCAGATAAAGGCTGTGGGGGAGAAGAGACACGGGGCTGAGACATGGACCCCTCGCCCAGCGCTGAGATGCAGTCACCTCTGGGGCAGGGCGGCTGGTTACCCAGGGACCCCCCATGTGCCCTTGGATATAGCCAGGACTTTCCCACAAAGTTTTTGGTCTGGGAATTTCCTTAGTTTTTATTCTGGAAATAGAACTCAGGAGTCCTGGCTCCCAGCTCCCCCTGCTCTAACCCACCAGCCCCCACTCCCCTCCCAGAGCTGGGGAGAGAACCCAGGAGTCCTGGTTCCCAGCCCCCCCTGCTCTAACCCACCAGCCCCCACTCCCCTCCCAGAGCTGGGGAGAGAACCGAGGAGTCCTGGCTCCCAGCCCCCCTGCTCTAACCACCAGCTCCCGCTCCCCTCCCAGAGCCGGGGAGAGAACCCAGGCGTCCGGGCGGTGCTTACGGCACAGGCTGCTGTTCCTCCAGGCGATGGGGACCCCAGCCTGGGCGCAGCGGTCAGCGTAGGACTGCAGGGCGTAGCAGAGGGAGGTCGTCTCACCCCCGGTGCCGCACAGATCGTAGCGGCAGCTCTTGAAGGAATCCGCGGGGGGCACAGCCCCATGGCAGGGGGCAAAGGGGCCTGGGAAGGAGAGAGACAGACGGGGCATGAGCAAGGGAACAGCACCTCTCAGCCACCATGTCCCAGAGCCGGGGAGAGAACCCAGGAGTCCTGGCTCCCAGCCCCCCCTGGAGTCTCACCCTGGGGGTCGGTCAGGGCTCCACAGCTGGTCGGCTTCTGAGCTTCCAGGTTGATCTCTGGGTCACATACGCCTGGGTCCCCAGAGTTGGTGCAGCTGGGGCAGGAGAGGAAAGTCAGTGCCAGGCGAACACCCTCCCCCTCGGGGTCACCTCTCCACAGAGACACCCCCTCTGGGCTGCGGAGAGAACCCAGGAGTCCTGGCTCCCAGCCCCCCCTGCTCTAACCCACCAGCCCCCGCTCCCCTCCCAGAGCCAGGGAGAGAACCCAGGAGTCCTGCCCCCCCCCCCCGGTGCTGCCCCACTCACCCCGGGCTGCTGGCGCCCGGCACTGCCCAGCTCCCGCCCAGGCGGTCGGCGTCGGTGCCGGCCGAAGTGCCATTGGGCATGAGGTTGTCGTCGGAGCTTTGCCCGTTGTAGTTCCCTGCAAGGGGAGGTGGGACGGAGGAGTGAGGCTGGGATGGGACCCAGGTGCCTGGGTGTGATGGGTGGCACCAGGGGACCCAGGCATCCGGGCACCAGGGGACCCAGATGTACGAGCAGAACAGGGGTCACCAGGGGACCAAGGGGTCCGAACACCAGGGGACCCAGGTTTGCAGGGATCAGGGGACCCAGGCGTCCAAGCGGGACAGAGGGCACCAGGGGACCCAGGCGTCCGAGTGGGACGAGGGGCACCTGGGGACCCAGGTATCCGGGGACTATGGGATCCAGGCATCCGAGCAGAACAGGGGTCACCAGGCGTCCAAGAAAGATGGGGGGCACCAGGGGACCCAGGTGTGCAGGGACCAGGGGACCCGGGAGTCCGAGCGGGACAGGGGGCACTAGGGGACCCAGGTGTGCAGGGACCAGGGGACCCAGGCATCCGGGCACCAGGGGACCCAGGCGTCCGAGCGGGACGGGGGCACCAGGGGACCCTGGCGTCCGGGCAGCACTCACCGCAGAGCCCGCAGAGCCGCCCGGCATAGGACGATGGCGCCAGAACCTCGACCCGCTGGTTCCCGTCATACCGAACCCGCAGTCCGAAGTCCGTCTGCAGCAGAGCGTAGCCACCGCTGACCCGCACCCCGAGCCGGCCCCCGGCCAGGCCCACCGGCAGGGTCACCCGCTGCCCGTCCACCTGTGGGGAGAGAGGGGGGGGCCGGGGCGGGAGTGAGGGGCATTGGCAGAGCTGGGGGAGCAGGGGGATGGGGGGCGGGACGGGGGGGGGTGTCTTCTCACCGTCACTCGGCGCCCCTTGAGCAGCGCCACCCGGTGGCCGAACACCTCCACAGCCACGGCGCGGACGTAGGAGACCCGGGTGCTGGCCCCCCGGTGCTCATTGGTGGCCTCCGCGGAGAAGCCAGGGAGCCCGGCGCTGGCGTTGCAGGTCTGGGTCAGGGTGTAGCTGCAGGTGCCCATGAAGTGGAAGAGCCGCCCATCGAAGGTGGTGTAGTGAGGGTCCCCAGCCGCCACACAGACCCCCGAGCCTGCGGGGACAAGCCGTTACATGCAGCCGCTGCAGCCCCCTACCCCAGAGGTGGGCACATCTCAGCGCCGGGCGAGGGGTCCCTGGGTAACCAGCCGCCCCACCCCAGAGGTGGGCGCATCTCAGCGCCGGGCGAGGGTGTCACAGAGTATGGGGGAACTCAGGGCCCTGCACCCCCGGCTTCCTGCGATTCACCATGACTCTCAGCCAGCCAGTAAAGCAGAAGGTTTATTTAGACGACGGGAATACAGTCCGAGACAGGTCTTGCAGGCACAGACAACAGGATATCCCTCAGTTAGGCCCATCTTGGGGTCCTCGGGCACCCCAGCCCCCCTCCAGAGGTCAGAGCCCTCCCTGCCTCCAGCCACCTCACCAGCCAGCTTCCCCCGACTCTCTCTTCAGCGACCCCTCCCACAGCCTTTGTTCAGTTTCCCGGCAAAGGTGTCACCTGGCCCCAGCCCCCTCCTGGGTTCTCATGTTACAGGCTCAGGTATTTCCCTTCAGTCATTCTCCCATCCCCCAACGCAGACTATCCCAGCCACACTCCCCTGTCAGCACTCACAGACCGCAGTAAGAACAGTCCCAGTTCGTCACATCTCCCCCCTTCGAGACCGAACTGAGTGGGGTCACTTCAGCCAGTGACCCGGGGAAGTTCGAACCTACCCCCGTTCCCATGGATGCCCCAGCATCCCTCCCATTCCTTGGTGAGAATTACACCAGGCCCCTCCAGTTTCACACCCCCCCTTAGGACGGGGGTGCTCGAGGGCATTCGCAGTTCGCATGTGGGAAGGGTTATGCGGCCTGTGCCCTTTTCCCACCCCAATACCCCTGGGGTTCCAACTGGGCTGCGGTCTTCTCCCAGCGCTCCAGTCTGGAGGTCTGTGCTTCGGGCTCTCTTGGTTCAGAGCCCCCCTTTTAACCTTGGCCGCCCTCTGGAAAGGCTCCTCTATGCTGGGCAAGGGTCCTAAAGCCGTTTTCCCCCTTGTCCCGGGCCTTCCTCCCTGTGAGGAACTGGGACTGTTCTTACTGTGATCTGTAAGTGCTGACAGGGGAGTGTGGCTGGGATGGTCTGCATTGGGGGATGGGAGAATGACTGAAGGGAAATACCTGAGCCTGTAACATGAGAACCCAGGAGGGGGCTGGGGCCAGGTGACACCTTTGCCCGGGAAACTGAACAAAGGCTGTGGGAGGGGTCGCTGAAGGCAGAGTCGGGGAAGCTGGCTGGTGAGGTGGCTGGAGGCAGACAGGGCTCTGACCTCTGGAGGGGGGCTGGGATGCCCGAGGACCCCAAGATGGACCTAACTGAGGGGTATCCTGTTGTCTGTGCCTGCACGACCTGTCTCGGACTGTATTCCCGTCGTCAAAATAAACCTTCTGCTTTACTGGCTGGCTGAGAGTCATGGTGAATCGCAGGAAGCCGGGGGTGCAGGGCCCTGAGTCCCCCCCACACTCCGTGACAACTGGTGGCAGCGGTGGGATCTACTGCACCCCGTGGACGGCGCTTCCTGCAGTAAGTGACTGGGGAGAAGTAAAACGAAGGGGGATTGACGGGGACCAGGCGTGCTGAGGAGTCAGAGAGAGACGGTTATCACCCCTGGGAGTGTGTGACCAGAGAGAAGGACTTTTGCAGTAACAGGGTCCCCCGGGGGATCGCAGCGAGTGGTCCCAGGGGCGGAGGAGTCTGCAGCTCGACCCTGGCAGAGAGGTGGTGACCTCGAGAAGGGCTGGCACACTAGGGGTCTCCCTGGAGACTGTGGGGAGCGGTGAGCACACAGGCCTGTGAGTGGCCAGCAGGAAGATGTATGCCAAGCGGCTTAAGAGCGACCTGGTGGAGCTGTGCAAGCAGAGGGGGGTGCGCATTGGGAAGCTCACCAAAGAACAGCTCATTGCCCAGCTGGAGAAGGGAGATCGCGCGAATGAACTGATCCCTGTCTCTGAGGGAAGCAGCCTGGCAGATGCAGCGCAGGCCCCAGTGTCTGTCCCAGCTGGGAGTGGTCAGCCGGCTGCTGAGGGCTTCCCGAGACCCCTCCTTCCTATGCCTAGGGGAAGGGTGGGGAGGAGCCCAGCGAATACCGAGGGCACCGTGACCCCCCCGGCCAGCAGGGGATCCTCCCGGCGACGCTCGCCGGCCAGCAGGGGATCCTCCCGGCCACGCGCAGCATCCGTGGAGCGGAATGGGCTGGAATGGGAGAAAGAGCTAAAACTGAGAGAGCTGGAGGATCGTGAACACCAGAGGCAGCATGAAGAGAAACTGAGGCATCGTGAACGGGAGGAGAATGAGAGACAGCGTCAGCAGGAACTGGAACTGGCGAGGCTGAAGGGCCGCGAGCCCCCGGCTGCGGTGAGTGAGGGGGGACCCAGGACTGCACGGAACTTTGATAAGTGCATCCTGGCCCCACGTAAGGAGGGGGAGGACATGGATGACTTCCTGGATGCCTTTGAGACGGCCTGCGAGCTGCACCAGGTTGATCCTGCAGACAGACTCCGGGTTCTCACCCCCTTACTGGACCCCAAAGCCGTGGCCTTGTACCGCCAACTGGAAGAGGCGGAAAAAGGGGACTATGAACTATTCAAAAAGGCCCTGCTACGTGAGTTTGGGCTGACTTCTGAGATGTACCGGGAAAGGTTCCGGAGTCAGGATAAAACCCCGGAGATCTCATATCTGCAACTAGCCGTCCGCATGGAAGGATACACCAGCAAGTGGGCTGCTGGGGCCCAGACAAAGGAGGACCTGGTTAAACTGCTGGTACTGGAGCAACTGTATGAGCGGTGCCCATCCGACCTGAGGCTGTGGTTGGTGGACAAAAAGCCAGAGAACCCGCGACATGCAGGCCGGCTGGCCGATGAGTTTGTGAAGAGCCGGTCAGGGGCTGGCAGGGAGGAGTCCCAAAGGAACAGTCCCACCACAACGCAGAGCGAGAGTCACCATGGGCCATCCCAGCGGGAAAATACGGAGAAACCCCACCAAAGGGGAAGATCCAGCGTCAGGTCCATCCAACCCACTCGAGGGGACCCCTGGGACATGGTCTGCTATCACTGTGACCAAAGAGGTCACATACGGGCCCAGTGCCCCAGGCTCAGGGACAGACTGAGCAGACCAAACCCACAGAGGGTTGACTGGGTAGAGACCCAGCCGGGCGAGAGGCAGCACTCCCAGGGAAGGGGGCCTGGCAGAGTACCACCTGCTAAGGAGGGAGGAGAGCTCCAGGCCTGCTCCTCTGCGGGGCGGGATGCTCCAGACTCAGGGTTTTTGGTTTATACGGTGGGCGCGGGGCGGTCCCTCTGGAAAGAGTACCTCGTTCCCCTGGAGGTGGATGGGAGGAAGGTCGATGGATACTGGGATACGGGCGCAGAGGTGACGCTGGCCCGGCCCGAGGTGGTGGCCGCAGATCAGGTGGTGCCCAACACCTACCTGACCCTGACGGGGGTGGGCGGGACACCGGTCAAAGTGCCCGTGGCGAGGGTACACCTGAAGTGGGGGGCCAAGGAGGGCCCCAAGGATGTGGGGGTACACCCGTATTTGCCCACTGAGGTGTTGATGGGGGCGGACCTGGAGGACTGGTCAAGCAACCCACCAAGTGCACTGGTTCTGACCCGCAGTCAGAGCCGGCGAGGGGCACTGCGCCCTGGCCTTGGGGAGGGTGCCTTGCCCGAGGCGCAGGACCCTAACCTGGTGGGGAGGGAACACCCAGGGACACGGCTCAGGGAGGCTGCGGCTTCAGACCCAGCCGGCAAGAGAGAGCAGGTGGCCATCCCTGTCCCAGCTGCTGAGTTCCAGGCCGAGGTGCAGAAAGATCCCTCCTTGCGGAAGATAAGGGACCTGGCCGACCTCGGTGCGGTACAGACCATGGGGAGAGGCGGCCGGAAAAGGTTCCTGTGGGAGAAGGGGTTCCTGTACCGAGAGTGGGCTCCCCCAGGGAAAATGGAGTCAGGGGGGATCAGGAGGCAGCTGGTGGTACCCCAGAAGTATCGCCGCCAGCTGCTGTACTGGGCCCATGACATTCCCCTCTCAGGGCCCCAGGGAACCTGGCGTACCCAGCAGAGGCTGCTACGGAGCTTTTACTGGCCTGGGGTCTTTGTTACTGTCCGGCAGTACTGCCGATCCTGTGACCCCTGTCAGAGGGGGAGGAAGGCCCGGGACAAGGGGAAAACGGCTTTAGGACCCTTGCCCAGCATAGAGGAGCCTTTCCAGAGGGTGGCCAAGGTTAAAAGGGGGGCTCTGAACCAAGAGAGCCCGAAGCACAGACCTCCAGACTGGAGTGCTGGGAGAAGACCCCAGCCCAGTTGGAACCCCAGGGTATTGGGGTGGGAAAAGGGCACAGGCCGCATAACCCTTCCCCCATGCGAACTGCGAATGCCATCGAGCACCCCCGACCTAAGGGGGGGCGTGAAACTGGAGGGGCCTGGTGTAATTCTCACCAAGGAATGGGAGGGATGCTGGGGCATCCATGGGAACGGGGGTAGGTTCGAACTTCCCCGGGTCACTGGCTGAAGTGACCCCGCTCAGTTCGGTCTCGAAGGGGGGAGATGTGAGGAACTGGGACTGTTCTTACTGTGATCTGTGAGTGCTGACAGGGGAGTGTGGCTGGGATGGTCTGCATTGGGGGATGGGAGAATGACTGAAGGGAAATACCTGAGCCTGTAACATGAGAACCCAGGAGGGGGCTGGGGCCAGGTGACACCTTTGCCCGGGAAACTGAACAAAGGCTGTGGGAGGGGTCGCTGAAGGCAGAGTCGGGGAAGCTGGCTGGTGAGGTGGCTGGCAGGCAGGGAGGGCTCTGACCTCTGGAGGGGGGCTGGGATGCCCGAGGACCCCAAGATGGACCTAACTGAGGGGTATCCTGTTGTCTGTGCCTGCATGACCTGTCTCGGACTGTATTCCCGTCGTCTAAATAAACCTTCTGCTTTACTGGCTGGCTGAGAGTCATGGTGAATCGCAGGAAGCCGGGGGTGCAGGGCCCTGAGTCCCCCCATACTCCGTGACAGGGTGGATGGGGATGGATAGATACTTTGTTCTGTCTGTTATTACTTGAAACCACTTAAATCCTCCTTTTTGTATTTAATAAAATCACTTTTTACTTATTCATGAACCCAGAGTATGTATTAATACCGGGGGGGGGGGGGCAAACAGCTGGGCATCTCTCTCAATCAGTGTTATAGAGGGCGGACAATTTGTGAGTTTCCCCTGTATAAGCGTTATACGGAGTCAAACGGATTGATTTGGGGTTTGGACCCCATTGGGAGCTGGGTAGGGTGACCAGATGTCCCGTTTTTAAAAGGACAGTCCCGTTTTGGGGGACTTTTTCTTATATAGGCGCCTATTACCTCCCACCCCCTGTCCCATTTTTTCACAGTTGCTATCGGGTCGCCCTACAGCTGGGTGTCTTGGTGCTGGAGACAGGAGAATTTCTTAAGCTGTTTCCAGTTAAGCCTGCAGCTTGCGGGGGACGTGGGTCAGAGCTGGGGCTGGGTTGTTGCAGGCCGGCGTGTCTGGTTCAGACCAGGCAGGGTACCGAAGACCCAGGCTGGCAGGGAAAATGGGCTCAGGGGTATCTCAGGACATCAGGCGGCAGTTCCCAAGAGGGTTTCTGTGACCCAACCCATCACAAGGACATTGGACTGTAACCTCTGGACTGTTTCTAAAAGGACTTTTGGCAACTATAAACTCACCATCTCTGCTATGTATCTGGACATCAAAAACTGAATTCACGTCTGTCTGGAGATTGATCTTTTAACCAACTCTCTCTTCTCTTTTTTAATACATTTTAGTTTAGTTGACAAGAATTGGCTCTTTGCGTGGATTTGGGGTAAGATCTAAGTTATCATTGGACCTGGGTGTGTGGCTGGTCCTTTGGGATCGGAAGAACCTTTTCTTGTATATGATGAGATCAGATTTTCAGAATTTATCATCATATCTGACATGTGTCTGGACGGAGGCTGGAGGCCGGGCACTTTAAGGGAACTGCGTTGTTGGGACGTCTGAGTAACCAGGGAGGTAATACAGAGGCTGTTTTGTGCTGCTTGGTAAATCTCAGTATTGGAAGATCCACCAGCGTTTGGGGTTTGTCTGCCCCGTTCTGTTTGCCGTTCAGCCTGATTGAGTGACCTCAGCTGGCTCCCATGGGCACCATCGTCACACCAGCTGCCCCGCCCCAGAGGTGGGCGCATCTCAGCACCGGGCGAGGGGTCCCTGGGTAACCAGCCGCCCCGCCCCAGAGGTGGCTGCGTCTCAGCGCCGGGCGAGGGGTCCCCGGGTAACCGGCCGCCCCGCCCCAGAGGTGGCTGCGTCTCAGCGCCGGGCGAGGGGTCCCTGGGTAACCACCCACCCCACCCCAGAGGTGGCTGCGTCTCAGCGCCGGGCGAGGGGTCCCTGGGTAACCGGCCGCCCCGCCCCAGAGGTGGCTGCGTCTCAGCACCGGGCGAGGGGTCCCTGGGTAACCGGCCGCCCCGCCCCAGAGGTGGCTGCGTCTCAGCACCGGGCGAGGGGTCCCTGGGTAACCGGCCGCCCCGCCCCAGAGGTGGCTGCGTCTCAGCGCCGGGCGAGGGGGTCCCTGGGTAACTGGCCGCCCCGCCCCAGAGGTGGCTGCGTCTCAGCACCGGGCGAGGGGTCCCTGGGTAACCGGCCGCCCCGCCCCAGAGGTGGGCGCATTTCTCACCGGTGGGGTAACAGCCATACTCTCCCTCCCGCTGCTGGCAGAGCTCCTGGGGCTGGCACCAGGCCGCCTGGCACCGGATGTCATCTTGGCCCTGGCAGGTGCATTTCTCGCTACAGTCCGCGTTGTACCAGACCTCGCCGAGCTGGGAGGAGACCAAAGTCATGGGGAGGCCGGCGACGGGGCGCAGCTCCACCCGTCCCCCCGCCCGCTCCCAGCCCCCCGGCACTCACCGGGTGGTACCCGCCGTCGGGCCCTGTGCACCCGCACCGGCTCGCTGCCACGCACTCCTGCCCGCTCAGCACGAAGCCCAGGAGACATTCGCACCCCTCCACGCAGTGCTGGGCCGGGCACTCGACGGGCGCGAAGGCCGGGCTGCAGGTCGGGGGGCACGGCTGGGCGCACAGGGTGTAGGAGCTGTTCGCCGGGCACGCCAGAGCTGCGGGGCAGAGAGAGCTGCATGATTAGGGGGACAGGACTCCTGGGTTCTCTCCCCGGCTCTGGGAGGGGAGTGGGGGCTGATGGGTCAGAGCAGGGGGGGGCTGGGAGGCAGGACTCCTGGGTTCTCTCCCCAGCTCTGGGAGGGGAGTGGGGGCTGGTGGGTTAGAGCAGGGGGGGCTGGGAGCCAGGACTCCTGGGTTCTCTCCCCGGCTCTGGGAGGGCAGTGGGGGCTGGTGGGTTAGAGCACGGGGGGCTGGGAGACAGGACTCCTGGGTTCTCTCCCCGGCTCTGGGAGGGGAGTGGGGGCTGGTGGGTCAGAGCAGGGGGGGCTGGGAGCCAGGACTCCTGGGTTCTCTCCCCGGCTCTGGGAGGGGAGTGGGGGCTGGTGGGTTAGAACACGGGGGGCTGGGAGACAGGACTCCTGGGTTCTCTCCCCGGCTCTGGGAGGGGAGTGGGGGCTGGTGGGTCAGAGCAGGGGGGGCTGGGAGCCAGGACTCCTGGGTTCTCTCCCCGGCTCTGGGAGGGGAGTGGGGGCTGGTGGGTTAGAGCAGGGGGGGCTGGGAGCCAGGACTCCTGGGTTCTCTCCCCGGCTCTGGGAGGGGAGTGGGGGCTGGTGGGTTAGAGCAGGGGGGGCTGGGAGCCAGGACTCCTGGGTTCTCTCCCCAGCTCTGGGAGGGGAGTGGGGGCTGGTGGTTAGAGCAGGGGGGCTGGGAGCCAGGACTCCTGGGTTCTCTCCCCGGCTCTGGGAGGGGAGTGGGGGCTGGTGGTTAGAGCAGGGGGGCTGGGAGCCAGGACTCCTGGGTTCTCTCCCCAGCTCTGGGAGGGGAGTGGGGGCTGGTGGTTAGAGCAGGGGGGCTGGGAGCCAGGACTCCTGGGTTCTCTCCCCGGCTCTGGGAGGGGAGTGGGGGCTGGTGGTTAGAGCAGGGGGGCTGGGAGCCAGGACTCCTGGGTTCTCTCCCCGGCTCTGGGAGGGGAGTGGGGGCTGGCAGCCCGGACACCTGGGTTCTGGCTACTCACGGCAGAGCTGGGGGCCCCTCCAGGGGTGCACGGGGGCGCCGGCGGCCTGGCAGGCGGCCGTGTAGGCCTGGAGCTGGGCGCAGAGGGTCTCCCGCAGCCCCTGGTACTGGCACATGTCGAAGAGGCAGTTCTCGAAATAGGGGGTGGGGGGGACCAGTTTGTAACAGTCCCTGGGGGGGGGGGCAGAGAGTCAACAGTGTCCCCCAGCTCCCCCCCCCACAGCACAGCGCCCCCTAGCATCCCCCTGAAACACAGAGCCCCCCCAGCACCCCGCTCCCCTGCAGTACAACGCCCCCCATTACCCCCCGCAGCACAGCGCCCCCTAGTGCCCCTCCATAGCATGGAGCCCCCTCTACCTGAATGGCCCCTGGGGGTCGCGGATCCGTTGGCAGCTGGCCGTTATTTCGCCACCTGGGGTGCAGACGGGCTTGTCCGAGACGTCAGGTCGGCACCTGGGGGGGTGAGACCCCAGCATCTATCACCGCCCCCCCAGCAGGGCCGGATTCCCCAGTCCCCCCCGGCTCTCCAACAGCCGTGCTGTCCCCCTGCCACTCCCCCCGCCTCCCCGGGGCTTCCTCCTAAGGCACCGGATTCACGCAGTGGCGGGTAGTTCCGCCGGCATCCCACCGCCCTGCGCTCAGGCCAGTACCCAGCAGGGGGCAGCGGTGGGGGCTGGGACTCACTGTGGGTCCTCGTCGTCGGGGGTTTGCCAGCTGTTCCCCAGCGCGGCCCCGTCCGCGGCCGGCCACCCGGCCGGTGTCCGGTTGTCGTTGTCGGGCACCCCGTCGTAGTTCCCACAGAGCCCACACAGCAGCCCGGAGTAGGAGCTGGGGCAGGGCAGAGACGGCAGTGAGGGGGGGCTGCGGGTCAGGAGTGAGGGGCACCGGCAGAGCTGGGGGGGGGGGGGCTGGGCTAGCAGGGGGCTGCGGGTCGGGAGTGAGGGGCACCGGCAGAGCAGGGGGGGCAGGGCTGGGCTGGCACGGGCTGCGAGTCGGGAGTGAGGGGCACCGGCAGAGCAGGGGGGGCAGGGCTGGGCTGGCACGGGCTGCGAGTCGGGAGTGAGGGGCACCGGCAGAGCTGGGGGGGAGGGGGGCTGGGCTAGCAGGGGGCTGCGGGTCGGGAGTGAGGGGCACCGGCAGAGCTGGGGGGGGGGGCAGGGCCGGGCTGGCAGGGGCTGTGGGTCGGGAGTGAGGGGCACCGGCAGAGCTGGGGGGGGGGGACAGGGCCGGGCTAGCAGGGGGCTGCGGGTCGGGAGTGAGGGGCACCGGCAGAGCTGGGGGGGCAGGGCTGGGCTGGCACGGGCTGCGAGTCGGGAGTGAGGGGCACCGGCAGGCTGGGGGAGGCCGGATCTCACCTGGGGGCCCGGATCTCCAGGTACTGGTTCCCGTCCCAGCGCAGGGCCAGACCGAACGAGGTCTCCACGGCCACGTACTGGCCGCTGCGGGCCACGGACGAGTCCCGGGTGGGCCTGGCCGGCAGCGTCACCCGCGTCCCGTTGATCTGGGGGGAGACAGGGAGGAAGGGCGGGTGGATAACTGGGGGGTGGGTGGATGGAGGCGGGTGGGGGACTGGGGGGAGAGAGGGGGTGTAGATGGATGGAGGGGCAGGGGGCTGGGGGGATGGAGGTGGGGTGGGGGATAGGGCGTGGGTGAATGGAGGGGCAGGCGGCTGGGGGCAGGGAGGAAGGGCGGGTGGATAACTGGGGGGTAGGTGGATGGATGGAGGGGGCCTGGGGGCAGATGGATGGAGGGGACTGGGGTGGATGGAGGTGACCGGGGGGGCAGAAGAGCCAGGGGGCCGGGGGACCGGTGCGGGGGGGGGGGTCTCACCAGGGTGCGCTGTCCCTTGAGCAGGGTGAGGCTGGCCCCCGGCAGGCTGACGTAGACCGTGCGCAGGTAGGAGACGCCCCCGCGCCCCCGCGCCTCGTTCTTCCCCTCAACGCTGAACCAGGGCCCTGTGGGGAGAGCGGAGTGAGTGGGGGTGGGGTGGGCAGATGCGAAGGGGAGCCCCCTCCCCCGGAGCCAAGCAGGGGGACCCCCTGAACAGGCTTTTGGGAGATCGTCCACATATCCCACCAGCAGACATTATGGCCCATGGACGTTTCACCTCCCGGTAATTCTCGTTGGCTAATGTCTCTGTTGGTGACGAGACCCGCCCCCCGCCCCCCCGGAGCCGGCCAAGGCGCCCCCTTGAGGCCGTTCCCCGCCCAGCCGGGCCCGTACCTGTGTAGTTGCCGCAGGGCCGGGCCAGGGTGTAGGTACAGGTGCCCATGAAGTCGAGCCGTCGGCCGTCGAAGGTCTGGTAGTGGGGGTCCCCGGAGACGTAGCAGGGGGCGCTGGCTGCAGGGGGAGAGAACAGAGGGGTTGGTTGTGGGTGGAAGGGGGGCTGGTGGGGGTGATGGGCTCAGAGATCTTGGGGGGACCTGGGGGGCCAACGGGGGGTCGCCCCCCGATCTTCACTTCTGCTCCCAGCTCTGACCATAGCCCCCCCCCGTTCTGGTTTTAGGGTAAATAGCTTGGGGGGGGTGGACGAGCAGGACACAGCGGTGGGTATCTGGGGGGCTGGGAGTGATCGGTGGGGTGGAGGTGGGGTTATCAGTGGGGCAGGGGCAGGGGGGATCTATGGGGTGGGCGATACCTGTGGGGTGGGGGCAGGGGGGAGATCTGTGGGGCTTGGGGGATCTATGGGGTGGGCATTACCTCTGGGGGAGGGGCAGGGGGGAGATCTATGGGGTGGATGTTGCCTGTGGGGCAGGGGCAGGGGGGAGATCTATGGGGCGGGCATTACCTGTGGGACTGGGAACGGGGGGTTGGATGGGGGTGGGGTCCCGGGGGACCTGTCAGGGGTTGGGGGTGTGGATAGGGGTGGGGCAGTCAGTGGACTGGGAACGGGGGGGGGTTGGATGGGGGTGGGGTCCCGGGGGACCTGTCAGGAGTTGGGGGTGTGGATAGGGGGCGGGGCAGTCAGGGGACTGGGAACGGGGGGGGGGTTGGATAGGGGGTGGGGTCCCGGGGGACCTGTCAGGGGTTGGGGGTGTGGTTAGGGGGTGGGGCAGTCAGGAGACTGGGAATGGGGGGGTGGATGGGGGTGGGGTCCCGGGGGACCTGTCAGGGGTTGGGGGTGTGGATAGGGGGCGGGGCAGTCAGGGGACTGGCAACGGGGGGGTTGGATTGGGGTGGGGTCCCGGGGGACCTGTCAGAGGTTGGGGGTGTGGATAGGGGGCGGGGCAGTCAGGGGACTGGCAACGGGGGGGTTGGATGGGGGTGGGGTCCCGGGGGACCTGTCAGAGGTTGGGGGTGTGGATAGGGGGCGGGGCAGTCAGGGGAGGCTACACTACACGCCATAAATCGATCCCCGATTGCTCGAGCGCGACCTGTGGGTAGTGTAGACATAGCCTTAGACGTGTGTGGTTTTGTGTTATTTTGCCGGGTGACTGACTTTGCTCTGGCTGTTACTTGGCACCACTTAAATCCTCCTTTTTATACTTAATAAAATCACTTTTGCTTATTAATAAATCTAGGGAGTGATTAATACCTGGGGGCGGACAATTTATGAGTTTCCCCCGGATAAGCTTTATACAGAGCCAAACGGATTGATTTGGGGTTTGGACCCCATTGGGAGCTGGGGGTCTGAGTGCTGGAGACAGGGGGCGCATGGGTCAGAGCTGGGGCTGGGTTGTAGCAGGCCAGCCTGTCTGGCTCAGACCAGGCAGGGTGCTGCAGACCCAGGCTGGCAGGGAAAACGGCCTCAGAGGTATCTCAGCACGTCGGGGGCAGTTCCCAAGGGGGGTTCTGTGACCCAACCCGTCACAGCAGGCGTTACCTGTGGTGTGGGGGCCGGGGAGATCTGTGGGGCAGGCATTACCTGTGCGGCGGGGGGAATCTATGGGGGAAGCATTACCTGTGGGGCGGGGGCCAGGGGGATCTATGGGTTGGGCATTACCTGTGGGATGGGGGAGGGGGGACATCTATGAGGCAGGCATTACCAGTGGGGCAGGGCGGATCTATGGGGCAGGCATTACCTGTGGGGTAGGGGCTGGGGGGATGAATGGGGCGGGCATTACTGGTGGAGCAGAGGGAATCTATGGGTCGAGCGTTAGCTGTGGGGCAGGGGCCAGGGGGATCTATGTGGCTAGCATTCCCAGTGGGGCAGGGGGGATCTCTGGGGTGGGCGTTACCTGTGGGGTGGCAGCCGTACAGGCCATTGTGGAGCCCACAGGTTTCTGTGGGGCGGCACTGCCAGGCCTGGCAGTGGGTCCGGTTCCCCCCCTCACAGCGGCAGCGCGACCCACAGCCCGGCCCAAAGAACTCCTCGCCCAGCTGCAGGGGAGAGAGGGAACGGGTGAGTAACCAGAGACCCCCCAAAATCCACCCGACCCCCCGAGAAACCCCCCTGAAATCCCCCCCACCCCACAGTGACCCCTGAGTTCCTCCCCACCCCAAACCCAAGCGCCCCCCCCTTACCTCATAGTACCCCCCCGGCGTAGCTGCAGCCACAGCCCCCCTGGGGGACACAGGCTCCCCCGCTGAGCAGGAAGCCGGGGTCACATGTGCACCCCTCCAGGCAGGGCTCCTGGCAGCCCCTCACCCCGGCCTCAGGGCAGGCGGCGGGGCAGGGGGGCCTGCACGGGTCGTAATGGCTGTTGGGGGGGCAGAGCATGGCTGTGGGGAGGGGGGAAAGAGAGAGGAGTAAATACCCACGCCCCAGCCCCTCGCCTGTCCGGCCCCCTGCCCCACGGCGCCCCTGCCGAGCCCCCCGTCCCACCCTCTGCAGCACAGCGCCCCCGATGAGCCTCCCGCCCCACCTCCTGCCCCACGGCGTCCCTGATGAGCCCCCCGTCCCACCCTCTGCAACACAGCATCCCCTGCCGAGCCTCCCACCCCCTGCCCCACGGTGCCCCCTGCCAAGCCCCCCGTCCCACCCTCTGCAGCATAGCACCCCCTGCTGAGCCCCTGCCCCCCGGCATCCCCTGCCAAGTCCCCCACCCCACCCCTGCCCCCCGGCATCCCCTGCCGAGCCCCCCGTCCTACCCCCTGCCCCACGGCGTCCCCTGCCAAGTCCCCCGACCCACCCCTGCCCCCCGGCATCCCCTGCCGAGCCCCCCGTCCTACCCCCTGCCCCACGGCGTCCCCTGCCAAGTCCTCCGACCCACCCCTGCCCCCCGGCATCCCCTGCCGAGCCCCCCGTCCTACCCCCTGCCCCACGGCGTCCCCTGCCAAGTCCCCCGACCCACCCCTGCCCCCCGGCATCCCCTGCCGAGCCCCCCGTCCTACCCCCTGCCCCACGGTGCCCCCTGCCAAGTCCCCCGCCCCACTCACGGCAGAGGCTCTGGCTGCGCCAGGGGCCCAGGCTGACGTTGTGGGCCTGGCACTGGGCCCCGTAGCTGCCCAGGGCGGAGCAGAGCTGACGCCGGTCGCCCCCCAGCGCGCAGAGATCGAACATGCAGTCCTGGAAGAAGGTCTGGGGGGGAGGAGGGGGGTTATTGGAGGGGCCCCACGGACACCCCCCCGGGTCCCAGTGCTCCGGGGCAGGGCGTGGTGGAGGCATGGCAGGGAACCCCCCGTGTCAGCCCCCCCAGGGGCCCCTGAACCCCCGGTGAACCCCCAGCCCCCTCAGCCCCATAGACCCCCATGGCCGTCCTGAGGCCCACCTTTCCCCTAACTCCACCCCAATGCCCCCCCAATCCCCACCCATCCCCCTCACCCTGACTCCCACCTAGCCCACGCCCCCATGACCCCCTATGATCCCCGCCTCCCCAAGACCCCCCCCAATTCACACCCAGCCCCCCTCACCCCCATGGCCCCTGACCCTCCCCTTGGCCCATCTGTGACGAACTGGGACTGTTCTTAAAGTGGTCTGTGAGTGCTGACAGGGGAGTGTGGCTGGGATGGTCTCCATTGGGGGATGGGAGAATGACTGAAGGGAAATACCTGAGCCTGTAACATGAGAACCCAGGAGGGGGCTGGGGCCAGGTGACACCTTTGCCCGGGAAACTGAACAAAGGCTGTGGGAGGGGTCGCTGGAGGCGGAGTCTGGGAAGCTGGCTGGTGAGGTGGCTGGAGGCAGGGAGGGCTCTGACCTCTGGAGGGGGCCTGGGGTGCCCGAGGACCCCAAGATGGACCTAACTGAGGGGGGTCCTGTTGTCTGTGCCTGCAAGACCTGTCTCGGACTGTATTCCCGTCATCTAAATAAACCTTCTGCTTTACTGGCTGGCTGAGAGTCATGGTGAATCGCAGGAAGCCGGGGGTGCAGGGCCCTGAGTCCCCCCACACTCCGTGACAACTGGTGGCAGCGGTGGGATCTACTGCACCCCGTGGACGGCGCTTCCTGCAGTAAGTGACTGGGGAGCAGTAAAACGAAGGGGGATTGACGGGGACCAGGCGTGCTGAGGAGTCAGAGAGAGACGGTTATCACCCCTGGGAGTGTGTGACCAGCGAGAAGGACTTTTGCAGTAACAGGGTCCCCCGGGGGATCGCAGCGAGTGGTCCCAGGGGCGGTGGAGTCTGCAGCTCGACCCTGGCAGAGAGGTGGTGACCTCGAGAAGGGCTGGCACACTAGGGGTCTCCCTGGAAACTGTGGGGAGCGGTGAGCACCCAGGCCTGTGGGTGGCCAGCAGGAAGATGTATGCCAAGCGGCTTAAGAGCGACCTGGTGGAGCTGTGCAAGCAGAGGGGGGTGCGCATTGGGAGGCTCACCAAAGAACAGCTCATTGCCCAGCTGGAGAAGGGAGATCGCGCGAATGAACTGATCCCTGTCTCTGAGGGAAGCAGCCTGGCAGATGCAGCGCAGGCCCCAGTGTCTGTCCCATCTGGGAGTGGTCAGCCGGCTAATGAGGGCTTCCCGAGACCCCTCCTTCCTATGCCTAGGGGAAGGGTGGGGAGGAGCCCAGCAAATACCGAGGGCGCAGGGACCCCCCCCGGCCAGCAGGGGATCCTCCCGGCCACGCTCGCCGGCCAGCAGGGGATCCTCCCGGCCACGCGCAGCATCCGTGGAGCGGAATGGGCTGGAATGGGAGAAAGAGCTAAAACTGAGAGAGCTGGAGGATCGTGAACACCAGAGACAGCATGGAGAGAGAGGCTGAGGCATCATGAACTGGAGCTGGCGAGGCTGAAGGGCCGCGAGCCCCCGGCTGCGGTGAGTGAGGGGGGACCCAGGACTGCACGGAACTTTGATAAGTGCATCCTGGCCCCACGCAAGGAGGGGGAGGACATGGATGACTTCCTGGATGCCTTTGAGACGGCCTGCGAGCTGCACCAGGTTCATCCTGCAGACAGACTCCGGGTTCTCACCCCCTTACTGGACCCCAAAGCCGTGGCCTTGTACCGCCAACTGGAAGAGGCGGAAAAAGGGGACTATGAACTATTCAAAAAGGCCCTGCTACGTGAGTTTGGGCTGACTTCTGAGATGTACCGGGAAAGGTTCCGGAGTCAGGATAAAACCCCGGAGATCTCATATCTGCAACTAGCCGTCCGCATGGAAGGATACGCCAGCAAGTGGGCTGCTGGGGCCCAGACAAAGGAGGACCTGGTTAAACTGCTGGTACTGGAGCAACTGTATGAGCGGTGCCCATCTGACCTGAGGCTGTGGTTGGTGGACAAAAAGCCAGAGAACCCGTGACATGCAGGCCGTCTGGCCGATGAGTTTGTAAAGAGCCGGTCAGGGGCTGGCAGGGAGGAGTCCCAAAGGAACAGTCCCACCACAACGCAGAGCGAGAGTCACCATGGGCCATCCCAGCGGGAAAATACGGAGAAACCCCACCAAAGGGGAAGATCCAGCGTCAGGTCCATCCAACCCACTCGAGGGGACCCCTGGGACATGGTCTGCTATCACTGTGACCAAAGAGGTCACATACGGGCCCAGTGCCCCAGGCTCAGGGACAGACTGAGCAGACCAAACCCACAGAGGGTTGACTGGGTAGAGACCCAGCCGGGCGAGAGGCAGCACTCCCAGGGAAGGGGGGCTGGCAGAGTACCACCTGCTAAGGAGGGAGGAGAGCTCCAGGCCTGCTCCTCTGCGGGGCGGGATGCTCCAGACTCAGGGTTTTTGGTTTATACGATGGGCGCGGGGCGGTCCCTCCGGAAAGAGTACCTCGTTCCCCTGGAGGTGGATGGGAGGAAGGTCGATGGATACTGGGATACGGGCGCAGAGGTGACGCTGGCCCGGCCCGAGGTGGTGGCCGCAGATCAGGTGGTGCCCAACACCTACCTGACCCTGACGGGGGTGTGCGGGACACCAGTCAAAGTGCCCGTGGCGAGGGTACACCTGAAGTGGGGGGCCAAGGAGGGCCCCAAGGATGTGGGGGTACACCCGTATTTGCCCACTGAGGTGTTGATGGGGGGGGACCTGGAGGACTGGTCAAGCAGCCCACCAAGTGCACTGGTTGTGACCCGCAGTCAGAGCCGGCGAGGGGCACTGCGCCCTGGCCTTGGGGAGGGTGCCTTGCCCGAGGCGCAGGACCCTAACCTGGTGGGGAGGGAACGCCCAGGGACACGGCTCAGGGAGGCTGCGGCTTCAGACCCAGCCGGCAAGAGAGAGCAGGTGGCCATCCCTGTCCCAGCTGCTGAGTTCCAGGCCGAGGTGCAAAAAGATCCCTCCTTGCGGAAGATAAGGGACCTGGCCGACCTCGGTGCGGTACAGGCCATGGGGAGAGGTGGCCGGAAAAGGTTCCTGTGGGAGAAGGGGTTCCTGTACCGAGAATGGGCTCCCCCAGGGAAAATGGAGTCAGGGGGGTTCAGGAGGCAGCTGGTGGTACCCCAGAAGTATCGCCGCCAGCTGCTGTACCGGACCCATGACACCCCCCTCTCAGGGCACCAGGAAACCTGGCGTACCCAGCAAAGGATGCTACGGAGCTTTTACTGGCCTGGGGTCTTTGTTACTGTCCGGCAGTACTGCCGATCCTGTGACCCCTGTCAGAGGGGGAGGAAGGCCCGGGACAAGGGGAAAACGGCTTTAGGACCCTTGCCCAGCATAGAGGAGCCTTTCCAGAGGGTGGCCAAGGTTAAAAGGGGGGCTCTGAACCAAGAGAGCCCGAAGCACAGACCTCCAGACTGGAGCGCTGGGAGAAGACCGCAGCCCAGTTGGAACCCCAGGGGTATTGGGGTGGAAAAAGGGCACAGGCCGCATAACCCTTCCCACATGCGAACTGCAAATGCCCTCGAGCACCCCCGACCTAAGGGGGGGCGTGAAACTGGAGGGGCCTGGTGTAATTCTCACCCAGGAATGGGAGGGATGCTGGGGCATCCATGGGAACGGGGGTAGGTTCGAACTTCCCCGGGTCACTGGCTGAAGTGACCCCGCTCAGTTCGGTCTCGAAAGGGGGAGATGTGAGGAACTGGGACTGTTCTTACTGTGATCTGTAAGTGCTGACAGGGGAGTGTGGCTGGGATGGTCTGCATTGGGGGATGGGAGAATGACTGAAGGGAAATACCTGAGCCTGTAACATGAGAACCCAGGAGGGGGCTGGGGCCAGGTGACACCTTTGCCCGGGAAACTGAACAAAGGCTGTGGGAGGGGTCGCTGAAGGCAGAGTCTGGGAAGCTGGCTGGTGAGGTGGCTGGAGGCAGGGAGGGCTCTGACCTCCGGAGGGGGCCTGGGGTGCCCGAGGACCCCAAGATGGACCTAACTGAGGGGTATCCTGTTGCCTGTGCCTGCAAGACCTGTCTCGGACTGTATTCCCGTCGTCTAAATAAACCTTCTGCTTTACTGGCTGGCTGAGAGTCACAGTCGATCTCAGGAAGCCGGGGGTGCAGGGCCCTGAGTCCCCCCTTACTCCGTGACACCATCCAACCCTTACCCAGCCCCCTCACCCCCATAGCCCCCCATGGTCCCCCTGACACCCACCCAGCCTCCCCAAGACCCCCCCCAATTCACACCCAGCCCCCCTTACACTCATAACCCACCATGGCCCCCCTGACTCCCACCGAGCCCCCAGACTCATGACCTCCCCACCCCCCAACCAGCCCCTCCGACCCCCATGGCCCCCCAGCTCCCCGCCCCCCACTCACCATGGGGCTCAGCTGCCTGTGGCAGGGGGCGAAGGGCCCATCAGGGGCTAGCAGGAGCCCGCAGGCCCCGGGCCCCTCGTAGTCCAGCCGCACGTCCGCGGGGCACTGGGGGGTGACGGGGGGGCCGGCCGGGGTGCAGCTGGGGGGGGAAGCAGAGAGGTGAGGGGGGCAGGAGGTGGTTTGGGGGAGTCTCCTGGGGGTCAGGGGGCCATGGGTCTGTGGGGGGTGGGGCTTCAGGCAGGCTGGAGGGGGGGTCGCTCTCTTGCAGGGGGTGGAGGTGTAGGGGGGTTGGGGCATTAAGGTGGCTGGGGGTGTGGAGGGTGTGGAGGGTTTGCGGGGGCTGTAGGGGGGAAGTGGAAGGCCATGGGAGATTTGGGGGGACAGTAGGGGGCAGGTGGGTGGTTTGGGGGGGTGTAGGGGAGCCGTAGGGAAATGGGAGGTTTGGGGGGCTGTAGGGGGCGTGTGGGAGGTTTCGGGGAGTGTAGGGGAGCCATAGGGACATGGGAGGTTTGGGGGACAGTAGGGGGTGTGTGGGTGGTTTGGGGGGGTGTAGGGGAGCCGTAGGGACATGGGAGGTTTGGGGGGGCTGTAGAGGGGCAGTGGGAGTCATGGGAGATTTGGGGGGGACAGTAGGGGGTGTATGGGAGGTTTGGGGGGGTGTCACTCACTTGCCGACACCCCAGCTGTCCCCGAAGTCCCCGGCCGAGCTGGCCGCACCCCCCGCCGGGGTCCGGAAGTCGTTGCCGGGGTCCCCGTTGTAGTCACCACAGAGACCGCACAGGGCACCCCGATACCTAGGGGGGTAGGGGGCATCAGAGGGGGACAGAGATGCAACACCCCCTCCCCCATAACCCCCCCACTCCCCACTCCTCCACCCCAGAGCCATGGCCCACCCAGTTCCCCCATAACCCCCCCAATCTCTGCTGACCCCCAGTCCCTCCCTCCACCCCCCAACAACCCCCACACCCCACTTCTGGGCTTTCTTCTGAGCCCACTACCCCCTCCCAGGAGCCCGTGTGACCTCCAACTTCCATAGCCCCCTCCTGACCCCCATAAGCCCCAATTCACCCCCCACCAAGCCCCCCGCCCCCTCCTTCACTCCCTCCCGATACTCACTGCTGGCTGACCTGGACTTCAGCATAATGGTTCCCGTCGTACCGGACGATCAGCCCGAAATCCGTCCGGACCTCGGCGAACGTCCCGGACAGACGGACGGACACGCCGGGGGCGGGGACTGCGGGGAGGGTCACCCGGGAGCCGTTCACCTGCAAACGCCAGGCCCCCCAGCCCGGGGTTACACAGGGACCCCCCCCGCCTGGCGCTGGGATGCAGCCACCTCTGGGGTGAGGCGGCTCCCCGCAGCACAGCACCCCCTAGTGCCCCTGCTCCCTGCCCCACAGCGCCCCCTAGCACCACCCTGGGGCCAGCCCCGCCTGCCAGGGGAGAGCACTCCCTGCTGAGCCCCCCCGCCCCGCTCCCTGCCCCACAGCGCCTCCTAGAACCACCCTGGGGCCAGCCCCGCCTGCCAGGGGAGAGCACTCCCTGCTGAGTCCCCTCAGCCCCGCTCCCTGCCCCACAGCGCCCCCTAGCGCCACCCTGGGGCCAGCCCCGCCTGCCAGGGGAGAGCGCCCCCTGCTGAGCCCCCCGCCCCGCTCCCCGCCCCACAGCGCCCCCTAGCACCACCCTGGGGCCAGCCCCGCCTGCCAGGGGAGAGCACTCCCTGCTGAGCCCCCTCAGCCCCGCTCCCTGCCCCACAGCGCCCCCTAGCGCTGCCCTGGGGCCAGCCCCGCCTGCCAGGGGAGAGCACTCCCTGCTGAGCCCCCTCAGCCCCGCTCCCTGCCCCACAGCGCCCCCTAGCGCTGCCCTGGGGCCAGCCCCGCCTGCCAGGGGAGAGCACTCCCTGCTGAGTCCCCTCAGCCCCGCTCCCTGCCCCACAGCGCCCCCTAGCACCACCCTGGGGCCAGCCCCGCCTGCCAGGGGAGAGCACTCCCTGCTGAGCCCCCTCAGCCCCGCTCCCTGCCCCACAGCGCCCCCTAGCGCTGCCCTGGGGCCAGCCCCGCCTGCCAGGGGAGAGCACTCCCTGCTGAGTCCCCCCGCCCCGCTCCCTGCCCCACAGCACCCCCTAGCACCACCCTGGGGCCAGCCCCGCCTGCCAGGGGAGAGCACTCCCTGCTGAGCCCCCTCAGCCCCGCTCTCTGCCCCACAGCGCCCCCTAGCACCACCCTGGGGCCAGCCCCGCCTGCCAGGGCAGAGTGCCCCCTGCTGAGCCCCCCACCCCGCTCCCTGCCCCCCAGCGCCCCCTAGCGCCGCCCCGGGGTCCGTACCTGCACCACGCGGTTCTTGAGCAGGGCGACGAAGGCCCCTGGCAGCTCCAGGAACACGGCCCGGATGTAGGACATAGTGCTCTGCCCATGCCGGTGCTCATTGGCGGCGCGGACGGTGAAGGGGGCCAGGGCCAGGCTGGCGTTGCAGGGCTGGGCCAGGACGTAGGTGCAGGTGCCCTGGAAATCGAACTTCCTCTTGTCGAAGGTGGTGTAGTGGGGGTCGCCCGACGCCACGCAGGTCGCGGAGTCTGGGGGTAGCCAGAGCTCAACACCAGCCCCCAGAGCCGGGGAGAGAACCCAGGAGTCCTGGCTCCCAGCCCCCCCTGCTCCAACCCACCAGCCCCCACTCCCCTCCCAGAGCCGGGGAGAGAACCCAGGAGTCCTGGCTCCCAGCCCCCCCCCCCCCCCGCTCTAACCCACCAGCCCCCGCTCCCCTCCCAGAGCCGGGGAGAGAACCCAGGAGTCCTGGCTCCCAGCCCCCCCTGCTCCAACCCACCAGCCCCCACTCCCCTCCCAGAGCCGGGGAGAGAACCCAGGAGTCCTGGCTCCCAGCCCCCCCCCCCCCGCTCTAACCCACCAGCCCCCGCTCCCCTCCCAGAGCCGGGGAGAGAACCCAGGAGTCCTGGCTCCCAGCCCCCCCTGCTCCAACCCACCAGCCCCCACTCCCCTCCCAGAGCCGGGGAGAGAACCCAGGAGTCCTGGCTCCCAGCCCCCCCCCCCCGCTCTATCCCACCAGCCCCCGCTCCCCTCCCAGAGCCGGGGAGAGAACCCAGGAGTCCTGGCTCCCAGCCCCCCCCTGCTCTAACCCACCAGCCCCCACTCCCCTCCCAGAGCTGGGGAGAGAACCCAGGAGTCCTGGCTCCCAGCCCCCCCCCTGCTCTAACCCACCAGCCCCACTCCCCTCCCAGAGCCGGGGAGAGAACCCAGGAGTCCTGGCTCCCGGTCCCCCCTGCTCTAACCCCCCAGCCCCCACTCCCCTCCCAGAGCCGGGGAGAGAACCCAGGAGTCCTGGCTCCCAGCCCCCCCCTGCTCTAACCCACCAGCCCCACTCCCCTCCCAGAGCCGGGGAGAGAACCCAGGAGTCCTGGCTCCCAGCCCCCCCTGCTCTAACCCCCCAGCTCCCACTCCCCTCCCAGAGCCGGGGGGAGAATCCAGGAGTCCTGGCTCCCGCCCTCCCACTACGGGGGTCCCCCAAGAACTCACCTATTGGGAAGCACCCCTGTACCCCATCCCCATGGCTGACGCAGTGCTGGTCGGGTCGGCAGCTGGCATCAGAGCAGCGGGTGTTGTTGTTAGACAGACACTGGCAGATCTTATGGCAGCCGTCGGCGTAGATCACCTCACCGGGCTAGGGACAAACGGACACGGGTGAGAGAACCCAGGAGTCCGGGCTCCCACCCCCCTGCTCTAACCCACCAGCCCCCACTCCGCTCCCAGAGCCGGGGAGAGAACCCAGGAGTCCTGGCTGACCTGGTAGTAGGTGTGGTTGTAGAAGCAGCCGCAGTCCGTGGGGGGAACGCAGAGCCCCCCGCTCAGCAGGTGCCCGGGGTCACACTGGCAGCCCGGCTGGCAGGGCAGGTCGCAGCTCAGCTGGGGGTCGTCACAGCGTGGGGGGCAGGCCAGACCACAGGCCTCGTAATGGGCATTCGGGGGGCACGGGACGGAGGTGCCTGCGGGGGGAGCGTCCGATCAAACCACCACCCAACGGGCCCAGCCCCGGGGGGCTCTGTGGGGCAGGGGAGTTCGGGGGTCTGTCCCCACAGAGCCCCCGCCCAGGGGATTTGGGGACATGGGGGGAGAGGAAGAGCCCGGCCACCCACCCTACACCTCCATGGGGCGACGCACCTGGCAGAGTCGATGGGGTCACAGAGGGGGCTGGAGATCCAGAAGTGGGGGTGGAGTCAGTTGCTACGGTGGTGGCTGCCGTGGTCCCACTGGGGGCGGTGCCGGTTGCTATGGGGCTGGTTGTCGTGGTGCCAGTGGTGGAGGGGCCAGTTGCTATGGGGCTGGTTGTCATGGTTCCACTGGGGGTGGAGCTGGTTGCTATAGTGGTGGTTGCCGTGGTTCCACTGGGGGCAGTGCCGGTTGCTATGGTACTGGTTGCCGTGGCCCCACTAGGGGCGGAGCCGGTTGCTATAGTGGTGGTTGCCATGGTGCCAGTGGGGGAGGTGCCGGTTGCTATGGGGCTGGTTGCTGTGGTCCCACTAGGGGTGGAGCCGGTTGCTATAGTGGTGGTTGCTGTGGTGCCAGTGGGGACAGTGCCGGTTGCTACGGTGGTGGTTGCCGTGGTGCCAGTGGGGGAGGTGCCGGTTGCTATGGGGCTGGTTGCTGTGGTCCCACTGGGGGTGGTGCCGGTTGCTATAGTGGTGTTTGCCATTGTGACAGTGGGGGCGGAGCCGGTTCCTATGGTGGTGGTTGCTGTGGTGCCAGTGGGGACAGTGCCGGTTGCTATGGTGGTGGTTGCCGTGGTGCCAGTGGGGGTGCTGCCAGTTGCTATGGGGCTGGTTGCCATGGTCCCACTGGGGGCGGAGCCAGTTGCTATAGTGGTGGTTGCCATGGTGCCAGTGGGGGAGGTGCCAGTTGCTATGGGGCTGGTTGCTGTGGTCCCACTAGGGGCGGAGCCGGTTGCTATAGTGGTGGTTGCTGTGGTGCCAGTGGGGACAGTGCCGGTTGCTACGGTGGTGGTTGCCGTGGTGCCAGTGGGGGAGGTGCCGGTTGCTATGGGGCTGGTTGCCGTGGTCCCACTGGGGGTGGTGCCGGTTGCTATAGTGGTGGTTGCCATTGTGACAGTGGGGGCAGAGCCGGTTCCTATGGTGGTGGTTGCTGTGGTGCCAGTGGGGACAGTGCCGGTTGCTATGGTGGTGGTTGCCGTGGTGCCAGTGGGGGTGCTGCCGGTTGCTATGGGGCTGGTTGCCGTGGTCCCACTGGGGGCGGAGCCAGTTGCTATAGTGGTGGTTGCCATGGTGCCAGTGGGGGCGGAGCCAGTTCCTATGGTGGTGGTTGCCGTGGTGCCAGTGGGGACGGTGCCGGTTGCTACGGTGGTGGTTGCCGTGGTGCCAGTGGGGGAGGTGCCGGTTGCTATGGGGCTGGTTGCCGTGGTCCCACTCAGGGCGGAGCTGGTTTCTATAGTGGTGGTTGCCATGGTGCCAGTGGGGGCGGAGCCGGTTCCTACGGTGGTGGTATCCGTGGTGCCAGTGGGGACGGTGCCGGTTGCTACGGTGGTGGTTGCGGTGGTGCCAGTGGGGGCGGAGCCAGTTGCTACAGTGGTGATTGCTGTGGTCCCAGTGGGTGTGGAGCCAGTTGCTACGGTGGTGGTTGCCGTGGTGCCAGTGGGGGCGGTGCCGGTTGCTATGGTGGTGGTTGCCATGGTGCCAGTGAGGGAGGAGCCGGTTGCTACAGTGCTGGTTGCCGTGGTGCCACTGGGGGCGGTGCCGGTTGCTACGTTGGTGGTTGCTGTGGTGCCAGTGGGGGCGGTGCTGGTTCCTATGGTGGTGGTTGCCATGGTGCCAGTGGGGGTGGAGCCGGTTGCTACGGTGGCGGTTGCCGTGGGACGCATTGCTGTGGTGCTGCTGGGGGTGGCAGTCCCTGCTGGGGAGGAGCCTGGCCCCCCGGGGCTGGTGGGGGCTGTGAGGCTGGGAGCTGGCGTGGGTGGGGTAACCGGGGCTCCTAGGGTGGGGGACACGACAGAGCCGCACGTGAGCGGGAGGGACACGTGTGCTGGGTTCCCCCCGACACGGGTCCCATGGCACACACTGTGCACACACCATGCACACGCATTGCACACGCCTGGCACACGCCCCATGCACGGATGCTCACGGACGCACATGACAACCCGGCATTTCTCCCCCTCTCTCCTGTCAGCCCACCCGCCCATCCCCATGGACTCAGCCCCACCCACCCAAGACTGACCCCCCCCTGGCCCCTCTCACCTGGGCAGGGCCCCCTCCGCACCGACACATTGTCCAGGGCCACGTCGAGGTACGGCAGGTCGCCCCGCACCACTTCAAAGACGATCTAAGTCAACAGAGCGGAGTCAGGGGCTGTGACGAAGTGGGACTGTTCTTAATGTTTCCTCTGAATACTGTGTGGGTGCCTCAGTTTCCCCTATGCATTTCTTAAGTCTCTAGGTGGTGGGGAAAGGCCAGTGTGCATAAATCACTGACACTCTGTCTCCCTGGCAACAAATGGCCAGGGCCCCTTCCCCCCCTGCAAGGAAATAGCTAAAGGTGAATAAAGAGATCAGGTGACCTCCTGGCCCAGGGAAAGAGAGAAAGCCGAGAGCAGGGGCTGGAGGGGGTTGGAGAGTTGAAGCTAGCTGGGGACGGGAAGGGAGGGCAGACGTGGGTGTCTGGCTCTCTGAACCCCATAATGGACCCATCCGAGGGGTCCCGTTCGCTGGACCTACAAGTTCTGTTTTAGACCGTGTTCCTGTTGTCTAATAAACCTCTGTTTTACTGGCTGGCTGAAAGTCACGTCTGACTGCGGAGTGGGGGTGCAGAACCCTTTGGCTTCCCCGGGACCCCGCCGGGACGGACTCGCTGTGGGAAGCGCACGGAGGGGCATATGCCGAATGCTCCCAGGAGAGACCCAGGAGGTGAAGCCGTGTGAGCTTCTTGCCCTGAAGACAGTCTGCTCCGAGGGAGAGGAGGCTCCCCAAGGTCCTGCCTGGCTTTGTGGGGAGCAGTTCCAGAGCATCGCCCGGGGACTCCGTGACAGGGGCCAGCCAGCTGCTCCCTCTCCCCAGGGGCCCATCTACCCTGGCCTCCTGCCTGCCCCGAGATCTGCCCCCCCGGGCCCAGCTACCCTGGCCTCCCACCTGCCCCAAGATCAGGCTCCTGGCCCTTTCCCACCCTGCTGCAGGGAGTTCCAGGGATACCAAGGTGGAAGCAGCAATGCCCCAGACGGCTAATGAATTGGGGGACACCCTAGAATGGGGAAAGGGAGCTCTCCCCCCCCCAGCCCCGCCCCCCGCCCACACAATTCCGCTCACCCGGGTGGGCTGCAGGCGGCCGGCGGGCACGGTGACGGAGCCCAGCAGCCAGGCTGGGCTCTGGAGTCCGGTGAGGGTCCAGAGGGGGAGGTCGGGGCCGGAGGGCCCCCAGGCCAGCACCCGGAGCTGGGTTCCAGTCTGCACGATGCCGGCCATGTAGTAGTAAAACTCAACACAGACGGCGTCCGCAGTGCAGAAATCCCGGGACTCCAGACGCACGGACTGGCTCGGCCACAGGTTACCAGCCTCGACGTAGATGTAATAGCCCTCTGGGGAGGTGAGGGGGGAGAAGGGGGGCGGTTAACAGGAGACACCAAGGAAATACCCAGACAAACCACTTGGGTAAGTTCAGCTTATGGGTCACAAAGTGAACGGGCGGATGGACAGATGGATGGATGGCTGTGTTTGGGGATGGATGGACGGATAGCTATGGATGGATGGGTGGATGGATGGATGGATGGATGGATGGATGGACGGATGGATGGATGGATGTGTAAGGGGATGGATGGATGGATGGATGGATGGATGTGTTTGGGGATGGATGGATAGCTGTGTTTGGGGATGGATTGATGGATGGATAGTTGTGTTTGGGGATGGATGGATGGATGTGTAAGGGGATGGATGGATGGATGGATGTGTTTGGGGATGGATGGATGGATGGATGGATGGATAGCTGTGTTTGGGGATGGATGGATGGATGGATAGATGTGTAAGGGGATGGATGGATGGATGGATGTGTTCGGGGTTGGATGGATGGATGGATGGATGGATGGATGGATGGATGGATAGCTGTGTATGGGGATGGATGGATGGACGGATGGATGGATGGATAGCTGTGTTTGGGGATGGATGGATGGATGTGTAAGGGGATGGATGGACGGATGGACAGACGGATGGATGGATGTGTTTGGGGATGGATGGATGGATGGATAGATGTGTAAGGGGATGGATGGATGGATGGATGGATAGATAGCTGTGCATGGGGATGGATGGATGGATGGATGGATGGATGGATGGCTGTGTTTGGGGATGGATGGATGGATGGATGGATGGATGTATGGATGGATGGATGGATGGATGGATGGATGGATGGCTGTGTTTGGGGATGGATGGATGGATGGATGGATGGCTGTGTTTGGGGATGGATGGTGTGACGAACTGGGACTGTTCTTAATGTGGTCTGTGAATGCTGACAGGGGGTGTGGCTAGGATAGTCTGCATTGGGGGATGGGAGACTGACCGAAGGAGAATACCTGAGCATGTAACATGAGAACCCAGGAGCGGGCTGGGGCGAGGTGACACCTTTGCCCGGGAAACTGAACAAAGGCTGTGGGAGGGGTCGCTGAAGGCAGAGTCTGAGGAGCTGGCTAGTGACCTTGGCTGGGAGGCAGACGGGGCTCTGACCTCCCAGGGGGGCTAGGGTGCCCGGGGACCCCAAGATGGACCTAACTGAGGGGGTCCTGTTGTCTGTGCCTGCAAGACCTGTCTTGGACTGTATTCCGGTCGTCTAAATAAACCTTCTGCTTTACTGGCTGGCTGAGAGTCATGGTGAATCGCAGGGAGCCGGGGGTGCAGGGCCCTGAGTCCCCCCCTACTCCGTGACAACTGGTGGCAGCGGTGGGATCTACTGCACCCCGTGGACGGCGCTTCCTGCAGTAAGTGACTGGGGAGAAGTAAAACGAAGGGGGATTGACGGGGACCAGGCGTGCTGAGGAGTCAGAGAGAGACGGTTATCACCCCTGGGAGTGTGTGACCAGCGAGAAGGACTTTTGCAGTAACAGGGTCCCCCGGGGGATCGCAGCGAGTGGTCCCAGGGGCGGAGGAGTCTGCAGCTCGACCCTGGCAGAGAGGTGGTGACCTCGAGAAGGGCTGGCACACTAGGGGTCTCCCTGGAAACTGTGGGGAGCGGTGAGCACCCAGGCCTGTGAGTGGCCAGCAGGAAGATGTATGCCAAGCGGCTTAAGAGCGACCTGGTGGAGCTGTGCAAGCAGAGGGGGGTGCGCATTGGGAGGCTCACCAAAGAACAGCTCATTGCCCAGCTGGAGAAGGGAGATCGCGCGAATGAACTGATCCCTGTCTCTGAGGGAAGCAGCCTGGCAGATGCAGCGCAGGCCCCAGTGTCTGTCCCATCTGGGAGTGGTCAGCCGGCTGCTGAGGGCTTCCCGAGACCCCTCCTTCCTATGCCTAGGGGAAGGGTGGGGAGGAGCCCAGCAAATACCGAGGGCGCAGGGACCCCCCCGGCCAGCAGGGGATCCTCCCGGCGACGCTCGCCATCCGTGGAGCGGAATGGGCTGGAATGGGAGAAAGAGCTAAAACTGAGAGAGCTGGAGGATCGTGAACACCAGAGACAGCATGAAGAGAGACAGAGACAGCATGAAGAGAGAGAGAGGCATCATGAACGGGAGGAGAATGAGAGACAGAGGCATCATGAACTGGAGCTGGCGAGGCTGAAGGGCCGCGAGCCCCCGGCTGCGGTGAGTGAGGGGGGACCCAGGACTGCACGGAGCTTTGATAAGTGCATCCTGGCCCCACGTAAGGAGGGGGAGGACATGGATGACTTCCTGGATGCCTTTGAGACGCCTGCGAGCTGCACCAGGTTCATCCTGCAGACAGACTCCGGGTTCTCACCCCCTTACTGGACCCCAAAGCCGTGGCCTTGTACCGCCAACTGGAAGAGGCGGAAAAAGGGGACTATGAACTATTCAAAAAGGCCCTGCTACGTGAGTTTGGGCTGACTTCTGAGATGTACCGGGAAAGGTTCCGGAGTCAGGATAAAACCCCTGAGATCTCATATCTGCAACTAGCCGTCCGCATGGAAGGATACGCCAGCAAGAGGGCTGATGGAGCCCAGACAAAGGAGGACCTGGTTAAACTGCTGGTACTGGAGCAACTGTATGAGCGGTGCCCATCCGACCTGAGGCTGTGGTTGAGGGACAAAAAACCAGAGAACCCGCGACATGCAGGCCGGCTGGCCGATGAGTTTGTAAAGAGCCAGTCAGGGGATAACAGGGAGGAGTCCCAAGGGAACAGTCCCACCACAACGCAGAGCGAGAGTCACCATGGGACCTCCCAGCGGGAGAATACGGAAAACCCCCATCAAAGGGGAACATCCGGCATCAGGTCCATCCGACCCACTCGAGGGGCCCCATGGGACATGGGCTGCTATCACTGTGGCCAAAGAGGCCACATACGGGCCCAGTGCCCCAGGCTCAGGGACAGACTGAGCAGACCAAACCCACAGAGGGTTGACTGGGTAGAGACCCAGCCGGGCGAGAGGCAGCACTCCCAGGGAAGGGGGGCTGGCAGAGTACCACCTGCTAAGGAGGGAGGAGAGCTCCAGGCCAGCTCCTCTGCGGGGCTGGATGCTCCAGACACAGGGTTTTTGGTTTATACGGTGGGCGCGGGGCGGTCCCTCCGGAGAGAGTACCTTGTACCCCTGGAGGTGGATGGGAGGAAGGTCAAAGGATACTGGGATACGGGCGCAGAGGTGACGCTGGCCCGGCCCGAGGTGGTGCCCCCAGATCAGGTGGTGCCCAACACCTACCTCACTCTAACGGGGGTGGGCGGGACACCAGTCAAAGTGCCCGTGGCGAGGGTACACCTGAAGTGGGGGGCCAAGGAGGGCCCCAAGGACGTGGGGGTACACCCGTATTTGCCCACTGAGGTGTTGATGGGGGGGGACCTGGAGGACTGGCCAAGCAACCCGCAGAATGCACTGGCTGTGACCCGCAGTCGGAGCCGGCGAGGGGCACTGCGCCCTGGCCTTGGGGAGGGTGCCTTGCCCGAGGCGCAGGACCCTAACCTGGTGGGGAGGGAACGCCCAGGGACACGGCTCAGGGAGGCTGCGGCTTCAGACCCAGCCGGCGAGAAAGAGCAGGTGGCCATCCCTGTCCCAGCTGCTGAGTTCCAGGCCGAGGTGCAGAAAGATCCCTCCTTGCGGAAGATAAGGGACCTGGCCGACCTCAGTGCGGTACAGACCATGGGGAGAGGCGGCCGGAAAAGGTTCCTGTGGGAGAAGGGGTTCCTGTACCGAGAATGGGCTCCCCCAGGGGAAATGGAGTCAGGGGGGATCAGGAGGCAGCTGGTGGTACCCCAGAAGTATCGCCGCCAGCTGCTGTACCGGGCCCATGACACCCCCCTCTCAGGGCACCAGGGAACCTGGCGTACCCAGCAGAGGCTGCTACGGAGCTTTTACTGGCCTGGGGTCTTTGTTACTGTCCGGCAGTACTGCCGATCCTGTGACCCCTGTCAGAGGGGGAGGAAGGCCCGGGACAAGGGGAAAACGGCTTTAGGACCCTTGCCCAGCTTAGAGGAGCCTTTCCGGAGGGTGGCCAAGGTTAAAAGGGGGGCTCTGAACCAAGAGAGCCCGAAGCACAGACCTCCAGACTGGAGCGCTGGGAGAAGACCACAGCCCAGTTGGAACCCCAGGGGAATTGGGGTGGGAAAAGGGCACAGGCCGCATAACCCTTCCCACATGCGAACTGCAAATGCCCTCGAGCACCCCCGACCTAAGGGGGGGCGTGAAACTGGAGGGGCCTGGTGTAATTCTCACCAAGGAAGGGAAGGGATGCTGGGGCATCCATGGGAACGGGGGTAGGTTCGAACTTCCCCGGGTCACTGGCTAAAGTGACCCCGCTCAGTTCGGTCTCGAAGGGGGGAGAGATGTGACGAACTGGGACTGTTCTTAATGTGGTCTGTGAATGCTGACAGGGGTGTGTGGCTAGGATAGTCTGCATTGGGGGATGGGAGACTGACCGAAGGAGAATACCTGAGCATGTAACATGAGAACCCAGGAGGGGGCTGGGGCGAGGTGACACCTTTGCCCGGGAAACTGAACAAAGGCTGTGGGAGGGGTCGCTGAAGGCAGAGTCTGAGGAGCTGGCTAGTGACCTTGGCTGGGAGGCAGACGGGGCTCTGACCTCCCAGGGGGGCTAGGGTGCCCGGGGACCCCAAGAT
>NC_088697.1:1209352-1246852 GCF_028017835.1 Emys orbicularis | reverse complement strand
GGGATGGATGGATGGATGGATGTGTTTGGGGATGGATGGATGGATGGATGGATGGATAGCTGTGCATGGGGATGGATGGATGGACGGATGGATGGACGGATAGCTATGTATGTGGATGGATGGATGTGTAAGTGGATGGATGGATGGATGGATGTGTAAGGGGATGGATGGATGGATAGCTGTGTTTGGGGTTGGATGGATGGATGGATGGATAGCTGTGTTTGGGGTTGGATGGATGGATGGATGGGTGGACGGATAGCTGTGTATGTGGATGGATGGATGTGTAAGGGGATGGATGGATGGACGGATGGATGGATGGCTGTGTATGGGGATGGACGGATGGATGGATGGCTGTGTTTGGGGATGGATGGATGGATGGCTGTGTTTGGGGATGGATGGATGGACGGATGGATGGATGGATAGCTGTGTTTGGGGGTGGATGGATGGACGGATGGATGGATGGATAGCTGTGTTTGGGGATGGATGGATGGATGGCTGTGTTTGGGGTGGATGGATGGATGGATGGATAGCTGTGTATGTGGATGGATGGATGTGTAAGGGGATGGATGGACTGATGGACGGATGGATGGGTAGCTGTGTATGGGGATGGATGGATGGTGTGATGAACTGGGACTTTTCTTAATGTGGTCTGAGTGGGGAGTGTGGCTGGGGGGCTGCATTGGGGGATGGGAGACTGGCCTTGAGGGAAGATACCGGAGCATGTAACGTGAGAACCCAGGAGGGGGTTGGGGCCAGGGGACACCTCTGCCCAGGAAACTGGACAAAGGCTGGGGGAGGAGCCAGGGGAGGCTGGATGAGAGACACTGGAGGGAGTGAGAGTTTCAGGAGCTGTCTGGTAATGGAGGGAGCCCAGACGGGACTCTGACCCCCCCAATGGGGCTGTGGTGCCCCAAGAAGGACCTAACCTGGGGGCGGTCCTGTTGTCTGTGCCTGCAAGACCTTTCTTGGACTGTGTTCCTGTTGGGTAAGGGGATGGATGGATGGATGGATGGATGGATGGATGGCTGTGTTTGGGGATGGATGGATGGATAGATGGATGGATGGATGGATAGCTGTGTTTGGGGATAGATGGATGGATGGATGGACGGATGGATGGATAGCTGTGTATGGGGATGGATGGATGGATGGATAGCTGTGTTTGGGGATGGATGGATGGATGGATGGATAGCTGTGTTTGGGGATGGATGGATGGATTGATAGATGGATAGCTATGGGGGTGCATGGGGATGGATGGATGGATGGATGGCTGTGTTTGGGGATGGATGGATGGATGGATGGATGGACGGATGGATGGATGGATGGATAGCTGTGTTTGGGGATGGATGGATGGATGGATGGATGGATGGATGGATGGACGGATGGATGGATAGCTGTGTTTGGGGATGGATGGATGGATGGATGGATGGATGGATGGATGGATGGATGGATAGCTGTGTATGGGGATGGATGGATGGATGGATGGATGGATGGATGGATGGATGGATGGATGGATGGATAGCTGTGTTTGGGGATGGATGGAAGGACGGATGGATGAATGACAGAGGGTGTGGGGGGGATGGATGGATTGACAGACCGAGAGCCAGGGTGGCAGGCCTGGCGGGGGGGGTGTGTGTGGCAGGTTTGACCCCGCGTCTCCTTACCGCCGTGGGGATAGTCCCCCGGCGGCCCAGTCTCCTCAGTGGGCGTGGGCTGGTTGGTGCGGATCCAGTTGCCGGTATCGTCGTTGGGCTGGGCCCAGCCGCACAGCGGGTCGCTGGCGTTGTTGAAGTCGCACTGGGTGAAGGTCTCTGCAGGGGGCAGGAATGGGGGGGAGCCGGTCAGGGCAGAGCGGCTGGGACCCCCCCCCCATCTCGCCCAGCTCCCCACCCCCGGGGCTGCACCCAGCGGAGACCGAGTGCTGTTACCTTCGCACGGCCACACCCGGACGCTGTCCACCGCCAGCCCGGGCTCCGGCTTCTCGGCATAGCTGCCCTGGAAAACAAACTGTGGGGTGGGGGAGATGCAGAGACGAGAGGTGAGTCCGGCAGGGTCAGGTGGAAGACACCCCCACCCTGGGTCCCTCCCCCCAGTCCTCCCTCCTGCCCCCCCTTTACCTGAATCTCGCTGGTCCCAGTATAATTCACCAGTCCCCACTGCCAGTCAGCTCCCTGGTCCCCCCGGAGGCTCAGAAGTGGGGTCCCCAGGTCAGCTCCTGTCGCCCCTACAGGCAAAGAGAAACACGGGTTATATATGGTAACCCCACGCCCGGCACTGAGATGCAGCCACTTCTGGGGCAGGGCGGCTGGTTATACAGGGACCCCTCGCCCAGGGCTCAGATGCGGCCACTTCTGGGGTGGGCTGGCTAGTTATACAGGGAAAGTCCACCCCAGCGGGGGATGTCTATGCGGCAGGAGGCCTCCCTGCCAGCAGAGACATCCCTGATCGGCTCAACCCCAAAATATCCCACCTCTGCCACCACTGCCTCACTGAGAAAGGAAATGTACTGGCACTTCCTACCCCTGCGAATCCAAATGAGGATGGGGCCATAGCCTGGGGGCGGGGCATTGACATGAGAGGCGGGGCTGTGGCCTGAGGGGCGGGGCTTAATCCAGCCCTATATTTGAGACCCAGGCTGTGACGAACTGGGACTGTTCTTAAAGTGGTCTGTGAATGCTGACAGGGGAGTGTGGCTAGGATAGTCTGCATAGGGGGATGGGAGACTGACCGAGGGAGAATACCTGAGCATGTAACGTGAGAACCCAGGAAGGGGTTAGAGGCCAGGTGACACCTTTGCCCGGGAAACTGAACAAAGGCTGTGGGAGGGGTCGCTGAAGGGAGAGTTCAGAGCTGGTTGGTGACATGGCTGGGAGGCAGATGGGGCTCTGATCTCCCAAAGGGGCTAGGGTGCCCGGGGACCCCAAGATGGACCTAACTGAGGGGGTCCTGTTGTCTGCGCCTGCAAGACCTGTCTTGGACTGTATTCCTGTCGTCTAAATAAACCTTCTGCTTTACTGGCTGGCTGAGAGTCATGGTGAATCGCAGGAAGCCGGGGGTGCAGGGCCCTGAGTCCCCCCACACTCCGCAACACAGGCCAAGAACCGCGGATAGAAGCAGGGGCTAATGGGGGAGGAGGGGGACAGACAGAGCCCTGGCTAGACCCAGACATGCCTGCGGGGGCAGCGTAGACATTGAGGGTGGCGGAGGGAGATTTGCCATGGACGATGTAGTAGAAACTCAGGGCCAGGCAGCCCCCCGGGGACAGGTAAGGGGGGCTCCGAAGCAGGGCGCTGCCTCTGGCCTCCGGCTCCAGGAACTCCATCAGCATGTAGTATCCGACTGCGAGGAGAGGACAGGGAGTCAGTCAGTCACCACTGGGCGCGGAGATGTGGCCACCTCTGGGGCGGGGCGGCTGGTTACCCAGGGACCCCTCAACCGGTGCTGAGATGCGCCCACCTCTGGGGCGGGGCGCTTGGTTACACGGGGACCCCTCACCCGGCGCTGAGATGCAGCCACCTCTGGGGCGGGGCGGCCGGTTACATGGGGACCCCTCGCCCGGCACTGGGATGTGGCCACCTCTGGGGCGGGCGGCTGGTGATACAGGGACCCTGGACTCCTGGGTTCGCCAGGGGATCTGCAAAGCCTGTGCGGCATCAGGGCCTGTGTTTGGGTCCCGTGGGGAAACGCGGCACCTTGGGGCATCATCAGCTACTCACTTCCAGGCTTTGAGAAATCGTCCTGGGGGCCGACCCCTGCTTGGTCCCCGGCCCCGACCCACTGCCCCCAGAGGGCGCCGCCTGTCCCAGGTGGGTTCTGCCAGCCACACAGGTCATCAAAGGTGTCGAAATCACAGCCGGTCACACAAGCTGCGAGGGAAAGACCAGAGTGAGAGATGATACATCCTTCCATCCCCGACACGCCCCCCCTGTCTATACTTCTATCCATCCATCCCTCCCCAACACGCCCCCTGTCTATCCTTCTATCCATCCATCCGTCCATCCATCCCCGACACGCCCCCTAACTATCCTTCTATCCATCCATCCCTCCCCGACACGCCCCCTGTCTATACTTCTATCCATCCATCCGTCCATCCATCCCCGACACACCCCCTGTCTATCCTTCTATCCATCCATCCATCCTTCCATCCCCGACACGCCCCCCGTCTATCCTTCTATCCATCCATCCATCATCTGACACGCCCCTGTGTCACGGAGTAGGGGGGAACTCAGGGCCCTGCACCCCCGGCTTCCTGCGATTCACCATGACTCTCAGCCAGCCAGTAAAGCAGAAGGTTTATTTAGACGACGGGAATACAGTCCAAGACAGGTCTTGCAGGCACAGACAACAGGATACCCCTCAGCTAGGTCCATCTTGGGGTCCTCGGGCACCCTAGCCCCCCTGGGAGGTCAGAGCCCCGTCTGCCTCCCAGCCATGGTCACTAGCCAGCTTCCCAGAGTCTGCCTTCAGCGACCCCTCCCACAGCCTTTGTTCAGTTTCCCGGGCAAAGGTGTCACCTGGCCCCAGCCCCCTCCTGGGTTCTCATGTTACAGGCTCAGGTATTTCCCTTCAGTCATTCTCCCATCCCCCAACGCAGACCATCCCAGCCACACTCCCCTGTCAGCATTCACAGACCACAGTAAGAACAGTCCCAGTTCGTCACACCCTGTCTATCCTTCTATCCATCCATCCATCCATCCATCCCCAAAACGCCCCCTGTCTATCCTTCTATCCATCCATCCATCCATCCATCCATCCATTCATCCATCATCTGACACGCCCCCGTCTATCCTTCTATCCATCCATCCATCATTTGACACGCCCCAGTCTATCCTTCTATCCATCCATCCATCACCTGACACGCCCCAGTCTATCCTTCTATCCATCCATCCATCACCTGACATGCCCCCCGTCTATCCTTCTATCCAGCCATCCCTCCATCCATCCCCGACACGCCCCCTGTCTATCCTTCTATCCATCCATCCATCACCTGACACGCCCCCCGTCTATCCTTCTATCCAGCCATCCCTCCATCCATCCCCGACACGCCCCCTGTCTATCCTTCTATCCATCCATCCATCACCTGACACGCCCCCGTCTATCCTTCTATCCATCCATCCATCACCTGACACGCCCCCGTCTATCCTTCTATTCATCCATCCATCCATCCATCACCTGACACGCCCCCCGTCTATCCTTCTATCCATCCATCCGTCCATCCATCCCTGACATGCCCCCCTATCTATCCTTCTATCCATCCATCCCTCCATCCATCCCTGACATGCCCCCCGTCTATCCTTCTATCCATCCATCCCTGACATGCCCCCCTATCTATCCTTCTATCCATCCATCCCTCCATCCATCCCTGACATGCCCCCCGTCTATCCTTCTATCCATCCATCCCTCCATCCATCCCTGACATGCCCCCGTCTATCCTTCTATCCATCCATCCCTCCATCCATCCCCGACACGCCCCCTGTCTATCCTTCTATCCATCCATCCGTCCATCCATCCCTGACATGCCCCCGTCTATCCTTCTATCCATCCATCCGTCCATCCATCCCCGACACGCCCCCTGTCTATCCTTCTATCCATCGATCCATCACCTGACACGCCCCCGTCTATCCTTCTATCCATCCATCCATCCATCCATCCATCCATCCATCCCTGACATGCCCCCCATCTATCCTTCTATCCATCCATTTCTCCATCCATCCCCGACACGCCCCCCTGTCTATCCTTCTATCCATCCATCCGTCCATCCATCCCTGACATGCCCCGTCTATCCTTCTATCCATCCATCTGTCCATCCATCCCCAACACGCCCCCTCTCTATCCTTCTATCCATCCATCCATTCCCAACACGCCCCCCGTCTGTCCTTCCATCCATCCATCCCCGACACGCCCCCCGTCTGTCCTTCCATCCATCCATCCCCGACACGCCCCCCTGTCTATCCTTCTAACCGTCCATCCCTCCCCGACACGCCCGTCTATCTATCCCCATCCCCCCCTCTATCTATCTATCTATCCATCCCCACACACCCCTCTAGCTCCCTGTCTGGCCCCCTATACTCCCCATAACCCCCGCCTGTCACTGGCTCCCCCTCTCTCAGCCCCTCTGCTGAGGCCCAACGAACTCGTGACACGTAACGTACTGGTCCCGGGCTACGCGCCCCACGGGGGGCGTGTGAGGTGTCCCCAGCCAGCTCGCTCCGGCCTGCCAGGCGTTGAGCTGGCGAGGTTGGGCCCAAATGGGTTTGAACCCGGCCCGGCGGTCGGGGCAGCTGAGAAACAGGGCTGGATCTCCCACCGGGGGCGGTTCATTTGCTGTGGGTGCCGGGCCTGGGAAAGTCATGACCGACTTCAGGCCGGCCGGGAGCCGGGGGGAAGCCGGGGGCACCAGGGAGGGCAGATGCTGGCCCCCCCCCCAGGGACCCCAGAGGATAACGGGACTGAATGTGGATGTAAAAAACCAAGGAAATTCCCAGACAAAGAACTCGGGGAAGGTAAAACCCACAGCGGGAAAAGGGGGGATTTGGGGGGTGCGGGGGGACAGATGAGTGTCCGTCTGTACGTACGGGAGCAGGGCCCCAGCCGGATGGAGACGGAGTCCAGGGCCAGGTTGAAGTCTGGGGCGCGGGCGGCTCGGAAAACGACCTGCAGGCGGGGTGGGGAGGGAGTAGACAGAGGTGGAGCATCAGAAACGGCCCCTCCCCCTGCCAGCCCCCCACTCTGAGCCCCGGACACCCCCAACCATCCCCCTCTTCCCCTCCTCCGCCTCAGCCCCATTTTCCTCTCTCCTGTCCCTGAAGCGCCCCCGCCCCCCCACCCCCACCTTCCCTTCCCCCACCCAGCCTCCACCCCTCCCCACCCCCGGCCCCTACCCCTCCCCACCCCCGGCTCCCACCCCAACCTTCCCCTCCCCCACCCAGCCCCCGCCCCCTTTCCCACCCCCTCCTTCCCTTCCCCCACTCAGCCTCCACCCCTCCCCCACTCAGCCTCCACCCCTCCCCCACCCCATACCCACCCTCACACCCCTCTCCCCCAGCACCTGCCCCCTTCCCCTCCCCCACCCAGCCCCCCTTCAGCCCGCCCCCCAACTACGTGCATCAGGGTCAGGTGGTGGGTGGAATATCCCCCACACACACCCCTCACCTTAAAGGGGTGCTCGGGGGGGGCGCTCAGAGTGACGGCCCCCTGCAGCCAGGCTGAGCTCTGCACTCCCGTCCGGTTCCACTGGGGGGCGCCGTAGCCAGCGGGGCCCTGGGGCAGCACCGCGAACCAGGACCCCTCACCCACCCCGTACATGTAGTAGAGGAACTCCAGGCAGACGGCCGAGGCCACCTCCAGCTCCGGACTGAGCAGCTCCACCGTGCCCGGGGCCCGGGCCGCCGGGGCGACGTAAAACCCCGCTGGGGAGAGGAGAGACCCACCCGTTACCAGGGACCCCTCGCCCGGCGCGGAGACGCGGCCACCTCTGGGGCGGGGCGGACGGTTACCTGGGGACCCCTCGCCCGGCGCGGAGATGCAGCCACCTCTGGGGCGGGGCGGCCGGTTTTCCAGGCCTCCCACCAGCCCCACCTTTCTTACCTCTTTCGGGGGTCCCTCCCGGGGGCCCGGCTCTCTCCCCTGGAGCCGGGCCCTGGGCTCTAATCCAGTCTCCGGCATCGGGCCGGGTCCAGCGGCAAAACGGATGCTCGTCGTCATCGAAGTCGCACTGGGTCAGCTCACCTGGCCGGGGGGGGGAGGAGAGGGGCGTGAGACCAACACGGACCCTCAGCCTGCCTCTGCCACCCAGCGGGGCCCTGGGGAACAGACCCCCCTGGTGTCCTCCCAACCATGTACTTATGGACAGAGGGAGATTAAAAGCCAGAGGTTATGAGTTCGAGGGCAGTGACCCTTTAACTATCCCAGTGGGAGGGGCTTAGGGGGATGATGAATGGACAGACAGCTGGGGGGGTGGGACCAGGCTGGATGGGGGTCCCGGGGGTCTGACACTCACCAACTCCACCTGGAGGGTCTCTTGGGCCGCGGGACGAATCCACCCTGCAGAAAATGCATGGGAATGGGGCACAGAGCCAGGCCCTGCTAACCCCCAGAGCCGGGGGGAGAACCCAGGAGTCCTGGCTCCCAGCCCCCCCTGCTCTAACCCACCAGCCCCTGCCCCCCTCCCAGCGCCGGGTAGAAAACCCAGGAGTCCTGGCTCCCAGCCCCGCTCCGCTAACCAACCAGCCCCCACTCCCGGCCCAGGCCCCGATAATAATGGGGGGATTTGAACCCTCCCCACATTGACTGGGACGGAGAGAACATTTCTAGCTCGGCCGAGAGGCGAATACGGCCAGACCACCCTTGCGGGGCACAAAAAACACCCCCAGAAGAGCTTGCCACGGTCGCATCGAAGGACAAAAAAAACGGGAAGCGGCGGGAAAAGGAGGCAGCCGCCAAATAGCAATTGAAAGCCACAGGAGTGAAACGCCTGCAAACTGCAAGGCGGTGGTGTGACGTTATGAGTATAAAATAATATTTCATTGAAAGGTGACAGGGCCAGAAAGAGTTACTTAACTCAAACTGACCTGACCCAGGGGTGAACTGTAGAAACTGGTTAGGAAGACATATAAATGAATAGAGCTTTGAAATGCAAGTCTGCATTGTTAGAGGTAAAAGGGTAGATGTTTGCTCAGGGCTTGTGATGTAAGCAAACAAGTCTTGTCTATTGCTATAGTTTTAAATTCAAAGATCAAAAAAGGAATATTAACATTTATGATGATTGTCGCGGAGTGTGGGGGACTCAGGGCCCTGTACTCCCGGCTTCCTGCGATTCACCATGATCTCAGCCAGCCAGTAAAGCAGAAGGTTTATTTAGACGACAGGAACACAGTCCAAGACAGGTCTTGCAGGCACAGACAACAGGATCCCCCTCAGTTAGGTCCATCTTGGGGTCCCCGGGCACCCCAGCCCCCTTGGGAGGTCAGAGCCCTGTCTGCCTCCCAGCCATATCACCAGCCCGCTCCTCGAGACCCTCTCTTCAGCGACCCCTCCCCCAGCCTTTGTTTAGTTTCCAGGGCAAAGGTGTCACCTGGCCTCTAACCCCTTCCTGGGTTCTCATGTTACATGCTCAGGTATTCTCCCTCGGCCAGTCTCCCATCCCCCAATGCAGACTATCCTCGCCACACTCCCCTGTCAGCATTCAAAGTCCACAGTAAGAACAGTCCCAGTTCGTCACAATGATACTTGAGGGAAATAGTATTATTGTCTCTATGACTCTTTGAAGGTTGTGGTAACCTGTATCTGAACTGTTTAATGGATAAATTACCCTGTGCTAATTACCAGGATGTTTGTGAGAAGGAAAGTTGAGCTATTGTTTTCTCAGGCCGAAAGGCTGCTGGAAATGTATAAGAACCCTGGGACAGAATCCTACTTCATCTCAGATCTGCTTTGGGTTTCAAGAGGGAGAAACCTGAAGCCACAAGGATTGAGATCCCCAGTCACTGACTGGAGCCACCCTGAATATAGACATTGGACTGTTTCTAAAAGGACTTTTGGCAACTACAAGCTCATCTCTGCTCTGTACCTGAACCTCAAGAATTGAATTCAAGTCTGTCTGTATATTGATCTTTTAACAATCCCAGAGTGTGGGGGGCACAAGGCCCTGCACCCCCAGCTTCCTGCGATTCACCATGACTCCTCAGCCAGCCAGCAAAGCAGAAGGTTTATTTAGACAACAGGAACACAGTCCAAGACAGGTCTTGCAGGCACAGACAACAGGACCCCCTCAGTTAGGTCCATCTTGGGGTCCCAGGGGCACCACAGCCCCTGGGGGTGGGGGGTCAGAGCCCTGTCTGGGCTCCCCTCCATTTCACCAGCCAGCTCCTGAAACTCCAACTCCCTCCAGCATCTCCTCCCCCAGACTTTGTTCAGTTTCCCAGGCAGAGGTGTCACCTGGCCTCTAACCCCTTCCTGGGTTCTCACGTCACATGCTCAGGTATCTTCCCTCGGCCAGTCTCCCATCCCCCAATGCAGCCCCCCAGCCACACTCCCCTGCAACCTTCCCAGCCAACACTCCCCACTCAGCATTCACAGACCACAGTAAGAACAATCCCAGTTTGTCACACAACTCTCTCCCTCTTTTTTTTTTTTAATAAATTTTAGTTTAGTAAGAATTGACTATAGCGTGTATTTGGGGTAAGATCTAAGTTATCATTGGACCTGGGTGTGTGGCTGATCCTTTGAGATCAGAAGAACCTTTTCTTGTATTTGATGAGATCAGATTTTCAGGAATCATCATCGTATCTGACGTGTGTCTGGACGGAGGCCGGGCACTTTAAGGGAACTGCGTTGTTTGGGCGTCTGAGTAACCAGGGAGGTAATACAGAGGCTGTTTTGGGCTGGTTGGTAAAACTAAGTATTGGAAGATCCACCAGCGTTTGGGGTTTGTCTGCCCCGTTCTGTTTGCAGGTCACCCTGATTGAGTGACCTCAGCTGGCTCCCACGGGCACCATCGTCACAGGCAGTTTAACAAGCGCCCCAAACAGCGGCTCAAATTCAGCGGGACATGTCAGGAGGCCCAGAAGGAAATTGCAGAGCAACTAGGAAAAGACACAAAAACTAATGGCAAAAGTTCTTTTTTCCCCCCAAGTCCGCTGCAAGCCCGGAGCCCGGGGCCGATTGAGGTGTCAAAGGAGTGCGCGGGAATTCGTGGTCCCGGTCTGCCCAGAGTCCCACCCCTGCACCGACTTTATCAGGGGCCGGCTCCTCATATCCGGCCCCGATCGAGGCGTCGCTAGGGGGAGGCTTCAGAGCCGATTGATCAATTAACCAGGAAGAGGATCGCCGTGGGGGGAGCTAATGTGACCCCCCTCTTCTCTCTCTCTCTCTCACACACACACACACACACACACACACACACACACACACACACACACACACACACACACGTTTGTGTGTTCTCTGCAAACTGTATCACTCCCCTCCCAGAGCCGGGCAGAGAACCCAGGCGTCCTGGCTCCCTGCCCCCCCTGCTCTAACCCACCAGCCCCAACTCCCAGGAGCAGCACCAGGGTTTTTGGCACCCTAGGCGGGGGTCCTTCCGCGCTCCCGGTCTTCAGGGCACTTCGGCGGCAGGTCCCACAACAAGTGAAGGACCCACCGCAGAATTGCCGCCAAAAACCCGGAGCGCGGAAGGACCCCCCCGCCACCAAATTGCCGCCCCCCCAAATCCTGGCGCCCTAGGCGACTGCCTAGGTCGCCTAAATGGAAGCACCGGCCCTGCCCACTCCCCTCCCAGAGCCAGAGAGAGAACCCAGGAGTCCTGGCTCCCAGCCCCCCTGCTCTAACCCACCAGCCCCCCCTCCCAGCACCGGGAAGAGAACCCAGGCGTCCTGGCTCTCAGAACCAGTAACTCACCAAGCTGCAGCAGCGCCCCCCAGGGCTAGGAGAAGGCAGAGCCGGTACCTGCCCCCCAGGCCCATGGCGGATGGATTCACAGACGTCTAGGCTGACCCAGTGGTTCCCACGGGCAGATATACCCCTGCCCCCCACCCTGTGCCCCACCCCACCCCACCCCACGGGGGACCCATGGTCTTATCTTCATGATGCAACCGCTTTTCATTACCCCCTCCGCCCTCCACGCCCTGCAGACGTGGATCGACCTTGTACCTCCCCTGACGCCTCGAGCCACACCCCAGGACTCCTGGGTTCTCTCCCCGGCTCTGGGAGGGGAGTGGGGGCTGGTGGGTTAGAGCTGGGGGGTGGGAGCCAGGACTCCTGGGTTCTCTCCCTGGCTCTGGGGGGTGAGTGGGGGCTGGTGGGTCAGAGCAGGCGGGGCTGGGAGCCAGGACTCCTGGGTTCTCTCCCTGGCTCTGGGGGGTGAGTGGGGGCTGGTGAGTCAGAGCAGGCGGGGCTGGGAGCCAGGACGCCTGGGTTCTCTCCCCGGCTCTGGGAGGGGAGTGGGGGCTGGTGGGTTAGAGCGGGGGGCTGGGAGCCAGGACTCCTGGGTTCTCTCCCCGGCTCTGGGAGGGGAGTGGGGGCTGGTGGGTTAGAGCAGTGGGTGCCGGGAGCCAGGACTCCTGGGTTCTCGCCCCGTATGATTCAGCCATTGGTGTTAATTTTTAATGAAGGGGAATTTGCCCGGGCTTGGGCGGCAGCCCGAGCCGTAGTGCTGACGGGGTGTGCAGAGTTCAGGGCGGGTGGCCGGGGCGAACGGGACCAGGACTCACTCCTGCCCCCCTGGGGCCTGCGGGAATCCCTGTCACGGGAAGCTGGAGGTCTTCAGTACTTCTATTACCCTGATGGCCAGGCGCTGTAGTCACCTTTCCAGCCGGCTAGGCCAGGACCCCAGCGTGCATGGCCCCTGCCCCACAGCCATGCCATAGACCGAGGGCAGGCAGGGAAACTGAGGCATGGGGGGGCGGGGAGAGCAGATCGTACAGGGGTCAAGCTGAGTCATGGAACCCAGGCGACCGGAGAGCCAGCCCTGGGGATGGCACGAACATCAATGCCCTTCTGCCCCCGGTGTTTTCAGTCTGTCGCCATAGCAGCCCTGGCTGCTGGCGTCAAACAAAGCCAATAACGAGCTGAGGAGCTGGGCCATAAAGCGAGCTGCAGCCCCGGCCCCAAGCCGAGCGGCGACGCTGCCGGAGTCTGCAGAGAGCCTGAGCCGGTCGCTCGGAGAGGTGTGAACCGCCCTGGGTGTCACCGGCGCGGTGCCGCTGCCGGACTCTGCAGAGAGCCTGAGCCGGTCGCTCGGAGAGGTGTGAACCGCCCTGGGTGTCACCGGCGCGGTGCCGCTGCCGGACTCTGCAGAGAGCCTGAGCCGGTCGCTCGGAGAGGTGTGAACCGTCCTGGGTGTCACCAATGTGGATACGCTGCCGGAGTCTGCAGAGAGCCTGAGCCGCTTGCTCGGAGAGGTGTGAACCGTCCTGGGTGTCACCAACGCAGCGACACTGCCGGAGTCTGCAGAAAGCCTGAGCCGGTCACGTGGAGAGGTGTGAACCGCCCTGGGTGTCACCAAGGCGGTGACGCTGCCGGAGTCTGCAGAGAGCCTGAGCCGGTCGCTCAGTGAATAGCTGACGTCCAGTGCCATGGCTTGGGGGGCTACCCCAGGGGGAAGGGGCTGTGTGTGGGTCAGGGAGCAAGCAGCCCAACCCCCGTTCCCCAGCTTGGAGGGTCTCCCATGGGGCGGGGGCGGGGGAGGTGAACCCCTGGGACGGGGCAGGCAGGTTAATTGCCCCCCGCCGGGGTGGGGCAGGCGAATGCGTCAGCCCTGAAGGGTGAATGTCCAGTTAACCCCCGGGAGGAGATAAGCGGGGTGGGGACGGGGGGGAGCCAGGCAGGGCGAACCCACCCCACCCAGACCCAAAGGTCAGAGCCACCCACGGGGCCAGAAATGCAAACAACCCAGCGCCTAGCAACCCTCCCCCGCCCCCATCGAGGCCGGCGCCCCCAAGAAGGGAAAACGCCGTTGGTCCTTCCCCACCCCCAAGCAAGCCAGGCCCCCACCCTGGGGCCCGATTGGATGCTATCCACAGCTCTGGGAGGGGAGTGGGGGCTGGTGGGTCAGAGCCAGGGGGGCTAGGAGCCAGAACTCCTGGGTTCCCTCCCCGGCTCTAGGAGGGGAGGGGTGGCTGGTGGGTTAGTGCAGGGGGGGCTGGGAGCCCGGACTCCTGGGTTCTCTCCCCGGCTCAGGGAGGGGAGGGGAGGGGAGGGGAGGGGGGGCTAGAGCAGGGGGGGCCGGGAGCCGGGATGCCTGGGTTCCTTTCACAGCTAGGTGACATAACGAAGACACCACTGGACGGTTTTCTTTCCGGACGTTTATTGGGGGCCGTTGTCCAGACGCCACATTCACCCCCGTGAAAATGAACTGACCCAATTAACGAACCACGTAACAAGCTAGCGAGGGGCACCGGGGGGAGGGGAACGGCACAGCCCAAGGGGGGCTGTGACGGGGGGGAGCAGGGAAAGAATTGGGGGGGCTCTGTTTTGGACTGTTTCCCATTGGAGCCTCCCCCCCCCCCCGCCAAAGGTGTTGTGAGCATAACGGTGAGAAACGCAGCTTGGGGACTGGACAGAGAGAGGTGGGGAGGGGGACCCCCAGCCCCACCGCCAGGGGGCGCCGGCTGCCTCAGGGGCACTTCCGCTCCACGCACTGCTTCCCACCCTCCTCGTACTCCTGCTTGGAGATCCACATCTGCTGGAAAGTGCCCTGGGGAGAAGAGACCAGGATAGAACCCAGGAGTCCTGGCTCCCACCCCTCCTGCTCTAACCCACCAGCCCCCACTCTCCTCCCAGAGCCGGGGAGAGAACCCAGGAGTCCTGGCTCCCAGCCCCCCCGCTCTAACCCACCAGCCCCCACTCTCCTCCCAGAGCCGGGGAGAGAACCCAGGAGTCCTGGCTCCCAGCCCCCCCGCTCTAACCCACCAGCCCCCACTCTCCTCCCAGAGCCGGGGAGAGAACCCAGGAGTCCGGGCTCCCACCCCCCCTGCTCTAACCACCAGCCCCCACTCCCCTCCCAGAGCCAGGGAGAGAACCCAGGAGTCCTGGCTCCCAGCCCCCCCTGCTCTAACCACCAGCCCCCACTCCCCTACCAGAGCCGGGGAGAGAACCCAGGAGTTCTGGCTCCCAGCCCCCCCTGCTCTAACCACCAGCCCCCACTCCCCTCCCAGAGCCGGGGACAGAACCCAGGAGTCCTGGCTCCCAGCCCCCCCTGCTCTAACCCACCTGCTCCCGCTCCCCTCCCAGAGCCGGGGAGAGAACCCAGGAGTCCTGGCTCCCAGCCCCCCTGCTCTAACCCACCAGCCCCCACTCCCCTCCCAGCGCTGGGAGAGAACCCAGGCATCCGGCCCCCCGGGGCACTTACCAGCGAGGCAAGGATGGACCCCCCAATCCAGGGGCTGAATCTCCGCTCCATGGTGCTGTTGCTGGCGATGAGTTTGAGGCGCATGCTCTGGGGGGGGCACAGGGGGGGTGGGGAGAGGCCCCCGGCTGGCCAGCGCCGAGCACACCCGCGGGATCGGCCAGCAGGGGGCAGCGCCGCACACACAGATAGACACAACCCACAGCTACCCCTCTACATGCACACACCCCACACAGCAACCCCCAACAACCCCTCGACACACACACAGCCCCCAACAACCCCTCTATGCATAGACCCCACAGCAACCCCTCTACGCACACACACACACACCACAACCCCTCTACACACAAACACATTCACACCCCACAAACGCCCACAGCAACCCCTCTACGCACACACACCCTACAACCCCCAACACCACAACCCCCAACAACCCCTCAATGCACACACACACAGATACACACACACCCCACAAGAACCCCTCTATGCACACACACACACACACAAGCCGCACAACCCCCAACAACCCCTCTACACACACAGACACACACTCACGGGGGGCGTTTTCTGCGACAGCTCGCGGTTCAGCCGGTCGGTGAAGCCCTGGAGCAGCGTGTTGCCCCCGGTCACAATGACGCTGCCGTAGAGACCCTGGGAGTCACGGGGAGACGGTTAGTCCTGGGCCCCCCTCACCCCTGGATCCCCCTCCCCCGGTGTCCCCCCGGCCCCATCTCCCCCGGCGTCCCGCCTGCTGACCAGGTGCCCCTCCCCACAGGCCCAGCCACGTGACTCCAGTTGCGGGGGGCCCCGGGGCAGGGGGGAGCGAGGGGGGGTCACGCACCGGCCTGATGTCGATATCACACATGCCGATGCTGGTGGTGACCACGTGGCCGACGCCCAGCATGGTGTTCCCGGAGAGACCCTGGAGAAGGGGAGAGAATCGGGGGGGGGTCGTTAATGGGGGGGCCCTTCTGCCCTCCCCCTGGACTCCCCCTTCCTCAATATCCCACCACCATCTCCCCCCAACTCCCAGCCCCGCCCTGGACAAGGTGCCCCCCTGGGGAAACTGAGGCAGGGAGCGATTAAAAAAGGCAGGGGTTCTGGGAATGGGGGGGTGGTGGTTAGAGCAGGGGGGGCTGGGAGCCAGGACTCCTGGGTTCGCTCCCCGACTCTGGGAGGGGAGCAGGGGCTGGTGGTTAGAGCAGGGGGGGGCTGGGAGCCCGGACTCCTGGGTTCTCTCCCGGCTCTGGCTGGGGGGGGCTCACCTTGACGTTGGAGGGGTCGAACAGCCCCTCGGGGATGCGCAGCCGCTCGGCCCCGTAGTCCGTGTTGTAGCCGTTGGGCATCTCGTAGTGCACGGTGGGCATCTGGGCGGCCACCCTGTGGGGAGGGGGCAGTGCCCCGCGGCTGTCAGGAGAGAGGCGGCTTCCCCCGACTGCCCCATCCCGACAGACCCCACCCCCAAAGCTGAGTGCCCAGCCCCCCTCCCTCTGGCCAAGCCCCAGGGCCCCCCCTTCCTCCTCCCCTCGGTGCCCTCCCCCCCCAGCACTCACTGCTCATCATATGGCGAGTCGGAGACCTGTAGCACCGAGGCCTGGAAATCCTGGATCACCTCCTGGGGGGGAGGGAGAGTATGTGGGGGTCACCGACTGGGGGAGAGAACCCAGGAGTCCTGGCTCCCAGCCCCCCCCCGTTCTAACCCACCAGCCCCCACTCCCCTCCCAGAGCCGGGGAGAGAACCCAGGAGTCCTGGCTCCCAGTCCCCCCCGCTCTAACCCACCAGCCCCCACTCCCCTCCCAGAACTGGGGAGAGAACCCAGGAGTCCTGGCTCCCAGCCACCCCTGCTCTAACCCACCAGCCCCCACTCGCCTCCCAGAGCCGGGGAGAGAACCCAGGCATCCTGGCTCCCAGCCCCCACTCCCCGCTCTAACCCACCAGCCCCCACTCCCCTCCCAGAGCTGGGGAGAGAACCCAGGAGTCCGGCCCCCTCCCAGCTCACATTGCAGGTGTAGTTGTGCCAGGATTTGGAGACCTGGGGCAGCTTCTCCTTCTTCTTCCAGTTGGGGGGGGCCCCCTCACGCACAGGGTCCTGGGGGTGGCAGAAAGATGGGGCAGGGGGGAGCCGTGAACCATTCCCCTCCCGGACCCCCCAAATCCCCCCAGCCACTCACCCCCCATCAACCCCCTTCCTCCCCCTCATTTCTCCCACTTCCTGGATTCCTGTTTTCCCCCAGCCCGGCCGCCCCCCCGTCCCTTCCTGCCCCCCCATGAGGGACCCCCCCACCCCGCACCTTGGCAGCGATCATGTAGGGGGGCACGATCTCGATGTTCATCTCCTGGAAGAGCTCCCGGCACTGCATGGAGATGAAATCCCCGGCCAGCGGCGACTTCACGATGCCTGGAATCCCCCAAAGTCGGACATGAACCCAGGAGTCCGGGCTCCCAGCCCCCCCGCTGCCCACTCCCTTCCCCGAGCCGGGGAGAGAACCCAGGAGTCCTGGATCCCAGCCCCCCGTGATCTGACCCACCAGCCCCCACCCGCTCCCAGAGCCGGGGAGAGAACCCAGGAGTCCTGGCTCCCAGCCCCCCCCCCCCTGCTCTAACCCACCAGCCCCCACCCGCTCCCAGAGCCGGGGAGAGAACCCAGGCATCCGGGCAGTGCCCACCTTGCTGCAGGATGTAACCGTCGTGCACGGGGATGGCTGTGGTGTGGGTGGCGCCGCTGTCGAGCACCAGCCCCGTGCTGCGCCCATTGGCAAAGCTGGGGGGCGTGGGGGGGTCAAGGGGGCAAGACGGTTCCTGGGGTCGTGGGAACTCCCTGCCACTGGAGCGGGCGCCCGCCTCGTAGCCGCTCTTGGCGCCCCTCTCTGTGCTCTACACGTGCCCCCCACAGTGCCCAAGATGCCCGCTGCTGGACCCCATGCCAGGGTTCCCCCCATTTTCCTCCCGGCCCCCCAGATCTCCCCTATAGCCCCCCAGTCCCTGCCCAGCTCCCCGCATCGCAGCCCCCCACATGTCCTCTCCAGCCTGCCAGCCCCATCCCAGTCCCACACCTTGCCAGCAGTCCCCCCTCCAGCCCCCCAGATACTTCCCAGTCCCACACCTTGCCAGCAGTCCCCCCTCCAGCCCCCCAGATACTTCCCAGTCCCTCACCTTGCCAGCAGTCCCCCCTCCAGCTCCCCAGATACTTCCCAGTCCCCCACCTTGCCAGCCGTCCCACCTCCAGCCCCCCAGATACTTCCCAGCCCCCCTGTGCAGCCCCCAATCCCTCCCCAGCCCCCCCACATGTCCTCGCCAGTCCTCCAGCCCCCCAGATCTGGCTCCCTGCCCCCCAGCCCCCCAGGATACGCGGTGAGCACGGCAGTCTTGCAGAGGAAGAAGGCCGGGATGGCGTAATGCTCGAACATCAGCTCGGTCAGCTTCTCCCGCTTGGCCCGGGTGTTCCACTGGGGGGAGAGAGAGCGGCCGTGGGGGGCCAGGCCGGGATGTCGGGGTGCAGGGGGGGATTAGGGGATGTGATGGTGCAGGGGGGTGAGGTGATGTTGGGGCAGATCGGGGGGATGGGGTACAGGGGGGATGTGGCAGTGCGGGGGGGTGAGGTAATGTCGGGGTGCAGGGGGTTGATGTGATGTCGGGGTGCAGGGGGATGTGACAGCATAGGGGTGAGGTGATGTCAGGGTGCAGGGGGTGGATCGGGGGCATGGGGCACATGGGGCGGATCAGGGGGGATGTGGGAGTGCAGGGGGTGAGGTGATGTCGGGGGCAGATCAGGGGGATGTGACGGCACGGAGGTGAGGTGATGGGGTGCAGGGGATGGATCAGGGGTGATGTTGGGGTGCAGGGGGTGGATCGGGGGCATGTCGGGGCACAGGGGGCAGATCAGGGGGGATGTCGGAGTCCAGGGGGGTGACGTGATGTCGGGGCACAGGGGGCAGATCAGGGGGGAAGTTGGAGTGCAGGGGGGTGATGTGATGTCGGGGTGCAGGGGGCGAATCAGGGGGGATGGGGTGCAGGGGGGCAGATCAGGGGGAATGTCGGGGGCGGGGGAGTGAGGTGATGTTGGGGGGCAGATCAGGGGGATGTGACGGCACGGGAGGTGAGGTGATGTCGGGGTGCAGGGGATGGATCGGGGTGATGTTGGGGTGCAGGGGGGGTGAGGTGATGTCAGGGCACAGGGGGTTGATGTGATGTCGGGGTGCAGGGGGTGGATCGGGGGGATGTCGGGATGCAGGGGGTGACGTGATGTCGAGGTGCAGGGGGGTGGATCGGGGGGATGTTAGGGTGCAGGGGGTGACATGATGTCGGGGTGCAGAGGATGGATCAGGGGGGTGTCGGGATGCAGGGGGGGTGACGTGATGTAGGAGGAATGGGGGGGACCTACCGGCGCCTCGGACATGAGCACGGGGTGCAGGCCGGGCTCCGACTTGACGTGTTTCCCGTACGTGTGATCCAGAATGGCCTGGAAACAGTCCCAGTCCTCGACTGGGGGGACAGCGGTGTGGGGGTGGGGGCGAGGGAATGACACGGGGGGGAGGGAGAGATATGGGGGGGGACTCGGTTAAGGTGGCACCATCCTGCTTCCCCCCAGCCCCCCTGCACCATGTGGGGTCGCCCGTGGGGGTGGGGAAGCCACTGGGGGGTGCCCCGGGCAGGGGGTACAGAAGCCTTGGAGGGGCATGGGGGGGACAGGGCAGGGTGAGGCGGGGGAGGAAGCGGGGAGCTATGGTGGGGGGTTCTGTGGCGGAGGGTAGCGGGGGGGCCCGTGGCAGGGGACCCGTGGTAGGAGGGTGTGACGAACTGGGACTGTTCTTACTGTGGTCTGTGAGTGCTGACAGGGGAGTGTGGCTGGGATGGTCTCCATTGGGGGATGGGAGTCTGACTGAAAATACCTGAGCCTGTAACATGAGAACCCAGGAGGGGGCTCGGGCGAGGTGACACCTTTGCCGGGAAACTGAACAAAGGCTGTGGGAGGGGTCGCTGAAGGCAGGGTCTGGGAAGCTGGCTGGTGAGGTGGCTGGAGGCAGGGAGGGCTCTGACCTCTGGAGGGGGCCTGGGGTACCCGAGGACCCCAAGATGGACCTAACTGAGGGGTATCCTGTTGTCTGTGCCTGCAAGACCTGTCTCGGACTGTATTCCCGTCGTCTAAATAAACCTTCTGCTTTACTGGCTGGCTGAGAGTCATGGTGAATCGCAGGGAGCCGGGGGTGCAGGGCCCTGAGTCCCCCACACTCCGTGACAACTGGTGGCAGCGGTGGGATCTACTGCACCCCGTGGACGGCGCTTCCTGCAGTAAGTGACTGGGGAGCAGTAAAACGAAGGGGGATTGACGGGGACTAGGCGTGCTGAGGAGTCAGAGAGAGACGGTTATCACCCCTGGGAGTGTGTGACCAGCGAGAAGGACTTTTGCAGTAACAGGGTCCCCCGGGGGATCGCAGCGAGTGGTCCCAGGGGCGGAGGAGTCTGCAGCTCGACCCTGGCAGAGAGGTGGTGACCTCGAGAAGGGCTGGCACACTAGGGGTCTCCCTGGAAACTGTGGGGAGCGGTGAGCACACAGGCCTGTGAGTGGCCAGCAGGAAGATGTATGCCAAGCAGCTTAAGAGCGACCTGGTGGAGCTGTGCAAGCAGAGGGGGGTGTGCACTGGGAAGCTCACCAAAGAACAGCTCATTGCCCAGCTGGAGAAGGGAGATCGCTCGAATGAACCGATCCCTGTCTCTGAGGGAAGCAGCCTGGCAGATGCAGCGCAGGCCCCAGTGTCTGTCCCAGCTGGGAGTGGTCAGCCGGCTGCTGAGGGCTTCCCGAGACCCCTCCTTCCTACGCCTAGGGGAAGGGTGGGGAGGATGCGCATGTGGGAAGGCGTATGCGGCCCATGCCCTTTTCCCACCCCAATACCCCTGGGGTTCCAACTGGGCTGGGGTCTTCTCCCAGCACTCCAGTCTGGAGGTCTGTGCTTCGGGCTCTCTTGGTTCAGAGCCCCCCTTTTAACCTTGGCCACCCTCTGGAAAGGCTCCTCTATGCTGGGCAAGGGTCCTAAAGCCGTTTTCCCCTTGTCCCGGGCCTTCCTTCCCCTCTGACAGGGGTCACAGGATCGGCAGTACTGCCGGACAGTAACAAAGACCCCAGGCCAGTAAAAGCTCCGTAGCAGCCTCTGCTGGGTACGCCAGGTTCCCTGGTGCCCTGAGAGGGGGGTGTCATGGGCCCGGTACAGCAGCTGGCGGCGATACTTCTGGGGTACCACCAGCTGCCTCCTGATCCCCCCCTGACTCCATTTTCCCTGGGGGAGCCCATTCTCGGTACAGGAACCCCTTCTCCCACAGGAACCTTTTCCGGCCACCTCTCCCCATGGTCTGTACCGCACCGAGGTCGGCCAGGTCCCTTATCTTCCGTAAGGAGGGATCTTTTTGCACCTCGGCCTGGAACTCAGCAGCTGGGACAGGGATGGCCACCTGCTCTCTCTCACCGGCTGGGTCTGAAGCCGCAGCCTCCCTGAGCCGTGTCCCTGGGCGTTCCCTCCCCACCAGGTTAGGGTCCTGTGCCTCGGGCAAGGCACCCTCCCCAAGGCCAGGGCGCAGTGCCCCTCGCCGGCTCTGACTGCGGGTCACAACCAGTGCACTTGGTGGGTTGCTGGGCCAGTCCCCCAGGTCCCCCCCCATCAACACCTCAGTGGGCAAATACGGGTGTACCCCCACATCCTTGGGGCCCTCCTTGGCCCCCCACTTCAGGTGTACCCTCGCCACAGGTACCTTGAATGGGGTCCCACCCACCCCCGTCAGAGTCAGGAAGGTGTTGGGCACCACCTGATCTGCGGCCACCACCTCGGGCCGGGCCAGCGTCACCTCTGCGCCCGTATCCCAGTATCCATCGACCTTCCTCCCCTCCACCTCCAGGGGAACGAGGTACTCTTTCCGGAGGGACCGCCCCGCGCCCACCGTATAAACCAAAAACCCTGAGTCTGGAGCATCCCGCCCCGCAGAGGAGCAGGCCTGGAGCTCTCCTCCCTCCTTAGCAGGTGGTACTCTGCCAGCCCCCCTTCCCTGGGAGTGCTGCCTCTCGCCCGGCTGGGTCTCTACCCAGTCAACCCTCTGTGGGTTTGGTCTGCTCAGTCTGTCCCTGAGCCTGGGGCACTGGGCCCGTATGTGACCTCTTTGGTCACAGTGATAGCAGACCATGTCCCAGGGGTCCCCTCGAGTGGGTTGGATGGACCTGACGCTGGACCTTCCCCTTTGGTGGGGTTTCTCCGTATTTTCCCGCTGGGATGGCCCATGGTGACTCTCGCTCTGCGTTGTGGTGGGACTGTTCCTTTGGGACTCCTCCCTGCCAGCCCCTGACCGGCTCTTTACAAACTCATCGGCCAGCCGGCCTGCATGTCGCGGGTTCTCTGGCTTTTTGTCCACCAACCACAGCCTCAGGTCGGATGGGCACCGCTCATACAGTTGCTCCAGTACCAGCAGTTTAACCAGGTCCTCCTTCGTCCGGGCCCCATCTGCCCACTTGCTGGTGTATCCTTCCATGCGGACGGCTAGTTGCAGGTATGAGATCTCAGGGGTTTTATCCTGACTCCGGAACCTTTCCCGGTACATCTCAGAAGTCAGCCCAAACTCACGTAGCAGGGCCTTTTTGAATAGTTCATAGTCCCCTTTTTCCGCCTCTTCCAGTTGGCGGTACAAGGCCACGGCTTTGGGGTCCAGTAAGGGGGTGAGAACCCGGAGTCTGTCTGCAGGATCAACCTGGTGCAGCTCGCAGGCCGTCTCAAAGGCATCCAGGAAGTCATCCATGTCCTCCCCCTCCTTACGTGGGGCCAGGATGCACTTATCAAAGCTCCGTACAGTCCTGGGTCCCCCCTCACTCACCGCAGCCGGGGGCTCGCGGCCCTTCAGCCTCGCCAGCTCCAGTTCATGATGCCTCTGTCTCTCATTCTCCTCCCGTTCATGCTGCCTCAGTTTCTCTTCATGCTGTCTCTGGTGTTCACGATCCTCCAGCTCTCTCAGTTTTAGCTCTTTCTCCCATTCCAGCCCATTCCGCTCCACGGATGCTGCGCGTGGCCGGGAGGATCCCCTGCTGGCCGGCGAGCGTTGCCGGGAGGATCCCCTGCTGGCCGGGGGGGTCACAGCACCCTCGGTATTTGCTGGGCTCCTCCCCACCCTTCCCCTAGGCGTAGGAAGGAGGGGTCTCGGGAAGCCCTCAGCAGCCGGCTGACCACTCCCAGATGGGACAGACACTGGGGCCTGCGCTGCATCTGCCAGGCTGCTTCCCTCAGAGACAGGGATCAGTTCATTCGCGCGATCTCCCTTCTCCAGCTGGGCAATGAGCTGTTCTTTGGTGAGCTTCCCAATGCGCACCCCCCTCTGCTTGCACAGCTCCACCAGGTCGCTCTTAAGCCGCTTGGCATACATCTTCCTGCTGGCCACTCACAGGCCTGGGTGCTCACCGCTCCCCACAGTTTCCAGGGAGACCCCTAGTGTGCCAGCCCTTCTCGAGGTCACCACCTCTCTGCCAGGGTCGAGCTGCAGACTCCTCCGCCCCTGGGACCACTCGCTGCGATCCCCCGGGGGACCCTGTTACTGCAAAAGTCCTTCTCGCTGGTCACACACTCCCAGGGATGATAACCGTCTCTCTCTCTGACTCCTCAGCACGCCTGGTCCCCGTCAATCCCCCTTCGCTTTACTTCTCCCCAGTCACTTACTGCAGGAAGCGCCGTCCACGGGGTGCAGTAGATCCCACCGCTGCCACCAGTTGTCACGGAGTGTGGGGGGACTCAGGGCCCTGCACCCCCGGCTCCCTGCGATTCACCATGACTCTCAGCCAGCCAGTAAAGCAGAAGGTTTATTTAGACGACGGGAATACAGTCCGAGACAGGTCTTGCAGGCACAGACAACAGGATACCCCTCAGTTAGGTCCATCTTGGGGTCCTCGGGTACCCCAGCCCCCCTCCAGAGGTCAGAGCCCTCCCTGCCTCCAGCCACCTCACCAGCCAGCTTCCCAGACTCTCTCTTCAGCGACCCCTCCCACAGCCTTTGTTCAGTTTCCCGGGCAAAGGTGTCACCTGGCCCCAGCCCCCTCCTGGGTTCTCATTTTACAGGCTCAGGTATTTTCAGTCAGACTCCCATCCCCCAATGCAGACTATCCCAGCCACACTCCCCTGTCAGCACTCACAGACCACAGTAAGAACAGTCCCAGTTCGTCACAGAGGGGTAGCGGGGGGGCCCGTGGCAGGGGGGGTAGTTGTGTCCCATGGCAGGGGGGGCAGTGGCGGGGGGGCCGTGGCAGGGGGATAGCGGGGACCCGTGGCGGGGGGTAGTGCGGGCTCGTGGCGGGGGGGCATGATGGGGCGGTAGCAGGGGCCCGTGGCGGGGGGGGCCGTGGCAGGGGGGGTAGCGGGGGCCCATGGCAGGGGGGGGTAGTTGGGTCCTGTGGCGGGGGGGGCCCATAGCAGGAGGAGCCCGTGGCAGGGCCCCAGGGGCCAAACCCTCACTCATGCCGTTCTTGAGGGGCGACAGGACCTCCGTGTTCTCCCGCGGGACGTGCAGCGAGTTGGTGTCGATGTAATAAACCTTCCCCGGCTTCTTCTCCTTCTCCCCGTCCAGCTCCAGCGCCGCCTCCTCGGGGGCCAGCAGCCCCACCGTGGTGGGGAAATCCGCCTGTAACGGGGGGCGGGGGGTGAGCCCCGGGGCCTGTCCCCTCCGGGGGACGCCGGCTCCCACCCGGCCCCAGGGCAGGGACTGGCCGGCTCAGGGGGGCGGGGAAGGGGGCAGGGGCCTGTCCCCTCTAGGGGGTGCCGGCTCCCACCCGGCCCCAGGGCAGGTTACGGGGGGTTCCAGGGACCCCAACGGGGAGGCTCTGGACATACCTTGGGGCAGTCTTCTCCGGCGTAGCCGGCTCGGACTGAGAACGAGCCGATGTCAAAGACGAGCGCCCCCACCTCATCTGGGACAGAGAAAGAGGGAAACACTCAGCACCCACCACCGATGCGCCCACCTCTGGGGCGGGACGGCCGGTTACCCGGGGACCCCTCGCCCGGCGCTGAGACGCAGCCACCTCTGGGGTGGGGCAGCCAGTTACCCAGGGACCCCTCGCCCGGCGCTGAGATGCAGCCACCTCTGGGGTGGGGCGGCCGGTTACCCAGGGACCCCTCGCCGGGTGCTGAGATGCGCCCACCTCTGGGGCAGGCGGCTGGTTACCCAGGGACCCCTCGCCCGGCGCTGAGATGCGCCCACCTCTGGGGCGGGGCGGCCGGTTACCCAGGGACCCCTCGCTCGGCGCTGAGATGCGCCCACCTCTGGGGCGGGGCGGCCGGTTACCCAGGGACCCCTCGCCCGGCACTGAGATGCGCCCACCTCTGGGGCGGGGCGGCCGGTTACCCAGGGACCCCTCGCCCGGCACTGAGATGCGCCCACCTCTGGGGCGGGGCGGCCGGTTACCCAGGGACCCCTCGCCCGGCACTGAGATGCGCCCACCTCTGGGGCGGGGCGGACGGTTACCCAGGGACCCCTCGCCCGGCACTGAGATGCGCCCACCTCTGGGGCGGGGCGGCTGGTTACCCAGGGACCCCTCGCCCGGCACTGAGATGCGCCCACCTCTGGGGCGGGGCGGCTGGTTACCCAGGGACCCCTCGCCCGGCACTGAGATGCGCCCACCTCTGGGGCGGGGCGGCTGGTTACCCGGGGACCCCTCGCCCGGCACTGAGATGCGCCCACCTCTGGGGCGGGGCGGCTGGAAAGAGAATCCCAGCTCAAGCTGACAAGATCTGGCCCTGGGGGGAGGGGACGTGGCCCGGACGCCTGGGTTCACGCTCCGAGAACCGGGGCAGAGCGCTCCCTGCTGACCCCCCCCCCTCCCCGCAGCAGGGCGCCCCCTGGGGGCTGCACTTCGCTGCTGTGATGCCTGCCTGGACATGAAGCGGGGGGGATATTAAAGGGGCCCCTTACCTCCTCCATAGACCCCCCCACTCATCCTGGCTCCGCTGCGCCCCCTGCCCCGAGCGGCTCCTGCGGGGGGAGGGTCCCGGGAGTAGGGGCGGCTGGGGGGGGAGGGGCGATTCAGCACCCAGGCGGCTGGACAGCGACCGAGGATGGGAGGGGGGATCTGGAGAGAGAGAGAGGGGTGGGGTGGGGCGCTTTCATCCCAGCCAATCAGAGGCTGCACCCCCCTCCCCAGGCAGCCCCTGATTGGTCAATCGCCCAGACAATAAGTGACAATCTGGGGCTTCCTTAAAGGGGCAGGGAAGGACGGGGTGGGAGAGGGGGATTAGTGTCGGGGGAGGGAATTTTTTAGGGCGGGGGCCGGTGCTCAGGCAACAATCTCCCCCTTCCCATGGGTTCACCCTTCCCCTCCCAAAGCCGGGTGAGAACCCAGTAGTCCTGGCTCCCAGCCCCCCTGCTGTAACCCCCCAGCCCCCACTCCCCTCCCAGAGCTGGGGAGAGAACCCAGGGGTCCTGGCTCCCAGCCCCCCCTGCTCTAACCCACCAGCCCCCACTCCCCTCCCAGAGCCGGGGAGAGAACCCAGGAGTCCTGGCTCCCAGCCCCCCCTGCTGTAACCCACCTGCTCCCACTCCCCTCCCAGAGCTGGGGAGAGACCCCAGGAGTCCTGGCTCCCAGCCCCCCCTGCTGTAACCCACCTGCTCCCACTCCCCTCCCAGAGCCGGGAGAGAACCCAGGAGTCCTGGCTTCCAGCCCACTCTGCTCTAACCATCAGCCCCCACCATCTATTCATTAACTGTTATTCGGGCTACCACTCAAAATAATATTATCTAAACATCCCTCCCCGCACCCCCTCTATCCGCCCATCCCTTCCCCCACACCCTGACTATCTATCTCCCGAGCCCCTTATCCCCCCCTTCATACTTGTCTCCCTATTCAGTCCCACCCCCCAATTCCATACCCTGGATTATTTCAAACCAGAAAAATCCGAAATCCCCCTAGACTGGGGGCAGATACGGAGTAGGAATTTAACAGCGGGAGCCAGGACTCCTGGGTTCTTTCCCCGGCTCTGGGAGGGGAGTGGGGGCTGGTGGGTTAGAGCAGGGGGGGCTGGGAGCCAGGGCTCCTGGGTTCTCTCCCCGGCTCTGGGAGGGGAAGGGGTGGGCTGGTGGGTTAAGCAGGGCGGGGCTGGGAGCCAGGACTCCTGGGTTCTCTCCCGGCTCTGGGAGGGGAGTGGGAGCAGGTGGGTTACAGCAGGGGGGCTGGGAGCCAGGACTCCTGGGTTCTCTCTGGATCTGTCCCTGTGGTTTGCACTGTCAGTGTCAGCCCCTGTGTGTGTGGGGGGGGTGTATGTGCAGGAAATTGACCGGGAACATGCCCCCCCCCTCACTTGGTAGCAGCAGCTGATGATGGATGGGCACGGGAGAGGTCCCCCCATTCCCTCCCCCACCCACCCACCCACTGCCATTGGCTGCTGTCACCGCGCAGGAACCCAGCGGCTGCTCCGGCTCCGTCCGCCCACCCCCCGCCTGGGGATTAATCCCGGGGGGGGGCTTCTCCCCTGGCCAGCCGGAGCTGCTGCAACCCCCCCCCCCCGAGGTCCCCCAGTGGGGAGGGGAACCTAGCCAGGTAACCCTTCCCCTCTCTTCTGGGGAGATAGATGTAAGATGTTCTGATGGGGGCGGGTGGGTGGAGGGGGGGGGCTGGGAGCCAGGACTCCTGGGTTCTCTCCCCGGCGCTGGGAGGGGAGTGAGGGCTGGTGGGTTAGAGCAGGGGGGCTGGGAGCCAGGACTCCTGGGTTCTCTCCCCAGCTGTGGGAGGGGAGTGGAAAAGGGGCCCCTGTGTGTGGCTGGGATGTGCACATTTCAGGGACTTGGTACAGCCTAGCTCCCCCTGCCGGTTTAGCCGTAGCCCACGCTCTCCCCCTTCGCAATTGGTACAACCCACTTTAGTATGTGTAAGGGTTGGTATTTCCCATCCCTACCACTCCGCTTTTGGGAGTTGGTATCACCCCTGCCCACCCTCGGAAGTGAATTGGTATCTCCTATGTCTACTTCTTTCCCCCCCGCACGTCTGCAAGATGGTCTCTCCCTTCATCCCAGGGACAGAGACGTCTCCATTCCCTAGTCCCCACCCGTGTGTGAGATAATCCTTCCCTGCCCCCCCCGAAAGCGAGTTGGTATCTCCCGTCCCTACTCCCGCCGCCCACACCGCACTATCTGGGAGATCTCACCCTGTTCCCCCAGAGAGTTGGTATCTGCCATTCTCTACATGCCCCCATTTGGGCATTGGTATCACCCTGCACCCCTAGGAATTGAGTTGGTTTCTCCTATTCCCAGGCACCCCCCTCATGGTAAATGGTCTCCCCCTCCTCCCGGGAAATGAGTTGGTAGCAACCATCGCACGCCCCGCCCCTTAATTACATAGTGTCAGCACCCCTTCCCAGAAAGTGAGTTGGTATTTTCCCATTGCAAGCCTCGCTCACCCTAAGAAGTGAGTTGGTATCTCCCACCAGAAGCTCTCCCCCTCTGGTAGATGGTCTCCCCCTCCCTATCAGGAAGTCAGTGGGTAGCTCCCATGGCAAGCTCCACCCCATATGGTAGATGGTGTCACCCTGTCCAGCGCCCGTGAGTTGGTATCTCCCATCGGAACCCTGGGTCGCAGGTCTGGGTCGGCCTCCGAGGACGTGACTTGGTCTCGCCCAGCGCAAGGCCCAGATGGTATCACCCTAGCCCCCAGGAAGTGAGGTGGTCCCGCCCACACAGTGTGTTCCCCCCCCGCGGACGCCGCGCACTTGGTCTATCCCGAGCTCTAGGCGCGGTCGCCGGCAGCCGCATCACCGGGGCGGGCAGGCGGCGAACGAGCCGAGGGGGGGGCGGATCCCTCCGCCGCTGAGTCCCGGCCGCGCGCAACCGGACCAGGCCGGAGCGGATCCTTCCGCCCAGGGGAGCGGCCCGGAAACGAGTCCCCCGCCCCCGGAACGAGGCTGCGCCAGGTACGGAGGGGGAGGGGCGCCAGGTACGGGGGGGGACGACAGAGCGCGACCCCCCCCCCCTCCGCCCGGCCGGTGCCCCGCACTCCCGACCTGCAGCCCCCGCTGGGGGGTTGGGGTGGGGGGGGAGCCCGGACGCCTGGGTTCCCTCCCCTGGTGGGGGGTCCCCGGGCTCTTGCTGACCCCTCCCCCCCCGCAGGTCCCGGCGCGGCCATGAGCGAACTGGAGCAGCTGCGGCAGGAGGCGGAGCAGCTTCGCACCCAGATCCGGGTGAGTGGGGGGGAACCCAGGCGTCCGGGCACCCCCCCTCCTCCCCCCGCGCGGAACCCAGGCGTCCGGGCACCCCCCCTCCTCCCCCCGCGCGGAACCCAGGCGTCCGGGCACCCCCCCCTCCTCCCCCCGCGCGGAACCCAGGCGTCCGGGCACCCCCCCCTCCTCCCCCAGCGCGGAACCCAGGCGTCCGGGCACCCCCCCTCCTCCCCCAGCGCGGAACCCAGGCGTCCGGGCACCTCCCCCCCCCCAGCGAGGGGAGACAGGACGCCTGGGTTCTCTTCCCGGCTCTGGGAGGGGGTTCAGGCTGTTCAGATTTTCACCCCGTCTCCCCCCCCAGGACGCTCGGAAGTCATGCGGCGACTCCACCCTGAGCCAGGTGAGCTATGCTGGGTCTTGGCCCTGCCCCCCTTAATGGGGTCCCCCCCCCCGCCCCTCTGCCCCCTCTGCCCCCCCTCCCCCCCTGACTGCTCTGCCCCTCCCCCAGATCACCGCCGGGATGGACCCCGTGGGGCGGATCCAGATGCGGACGCGACGCACCCCTGCGAGGCCACCTGGCGAAAATCTACGCCATGCACTGGGGCACGGACTCCAGGTGAGAGCTCGCCTGGCGCTGAGACGCGCCCACCTCTGGGGCAGGCGGCTGGTTACCCGGGGACCCCTCGCCTGGCGCTGAGACGCGCCCACCTCTGGGGCGGGGCGGCCGGTTACCCGGGGACCCCTCGCCCGGCGCTGAGATGCGCCCACCTCTGGGGCGGGGCGGCCGGTTACCCCGGGGACCTCTCGCCCGGCGCTGAGACGCGCCCACCTCTGGGGCGGGGCGGCCGGTTACCCGGGGACCTCTCGCCTGGCGCTGAGACGCGCCCACCTCTGGGGCGGGGCGGCCGGTTACCCGGGGACCCCTCGCCCGGCGCTGAGACGCGCCCACCTCTGGGGCGGGGCGGCCGGTTACCCGGGGACCCCTCGCCCGGCGCTGAGACGCGCCCACCTCTGGGGCGGGGCGGCCGGTTACCCGGGGACCCCTCGCCCGGCGCTGAGACGCGCCCACCTCTGGGGCGGGGCGGCCGGTTACCCGGGGACCCCTCGCCCGGCGCTGAGACGCGCCCACCTCTGGGGCGGGGCGGCCGGTTACCCGGGGACCCCTCGCCCGGCGCTGAGACGCGCCCACCTCTGGGGGGGGGTTTCAGGCCCGGAACTAATCAAGGATCTTTTATCCCATTGGCCGTGGAGCAGCTTTGGTTTTGATTGGCCAGGACTCCGGGGTTCCCGTCCCATTCCTGGGGCAGGCTCTCAGGCCAAGCTTCTAAATTACAAGCATCTGGCTTTATATCTGCTCAGTGGGGCCAGCCCCGCCTCTGGGGGGTGAGGGGGAAGAGCGCCCCCTGCTGAGCCCCCGCCCCACAGCACAGTGCCCGCTAGTGCCAGCCTGGAGCAGTGGCGCCAGGCTGCCGACGGGGGGCAGCCCCTGGGCCCAGCTGCGCTCACATGGGCTCTCTCCCCCCAGGCTGCTGGTCAGCGCCTCACAGGACGGCAAACTCATCATCTGGGACAGTTACACCACGAATAAGGTGAGGGGGGGCGGGTGGCAGGTGGGAGACCGGGGCAGAGGGGCCCGGGAGGGGGGGGGGGAGGGGAGGCGGCAGGCCGGGGCAGAGGGGCCCGGGGGGGGGAGGCGGCAGGCCGGGGCAGAGGGGCCCGGGGGGGGGAGGCGGCAGGCCGGGGCAGAGGGGCCCGGGGGGGGGGAGGCGGCAGGCCGGGGCAGAGGGGCCCGGGGGGGGAGGTGGCAGGCCGGGGCAGAGGGGCCCGGGGGGGGGAAGGCGGCAGGCCGGGGCAGAGGGGCCCCGGGGGGGGGGAAGGCGGCAGGCCGGGGCAGAGGGGCCCGGGGGGGGGGAAGGCGGCAGGCCGGGGCAGAGGGGCCCGGGGGGGGGGAAGGCGGCAGGCCGGGGCAGAGGGGCCCGGGCGGGGGGGAAGGCGGCAGGCCGGGGCAGAGGGGCCCGGGCGGGGGGGGGGGAGGGGAGGCGGCAGGCCGGGGCAGAGGGGCCCGGGCGGGGGGGGGGAGGGGAGGCGGCAGGCCGGGGCAGAGGGGCCCGGGCGGGGGGGGGGAGGGGAGGCGGCAGGCCGGGGCAGAGGGGCCCGGGCGGGGGGGGGGAGGGGAGGCGGCAGGCCAGGGCAGAGGGGGCCCGGGGGGGGGAAGGCGGCAGGCCGGGGCAGAGGGGCCCGGGGGGGGGGGAGGGGAGGCGGCAGGCCGGGGCAGAGGGGCCCGGGGGGGGGGGGGGGAGGCGGCAGGCCGGGGCAGAGGGGCCCGGGCGGGGGGGGGGAGGCGGCAGGCCGGGGCAGAGGGGCCCGGGCGGGGGGGGGGGAGGCGGCAGGCCGGGGCAGAGGGGCCCGGGCGGGGGGGGGGGAGGCGGCAGGCCGGGGCAGAGGGGCCCGGGCGGGGGGGGGGGAGGGGAGGCCGGGGCAGAGGGGCCCGGGCGGGGGGGGGGAGGGAGGCCGGGGCAGAGGGGCCCGGGGGGGGAGGCGGCAGGCCGGGGCAGAGGGGCCCGGGGGGGGGGGGGGAGGGGAGGCAGCAGGCCGGGGCAGAGGGGCCCGGGGAGGGGAGGCGGCAGGCGGGAGACCGGGTGTAGCTGCTGTGGCGCCTCCTGCTGGCTGGTGTCTCTTCTGCCTCAGGCCCCCCATGTCCCTCACCTCGGGGCTCTGCCCCCAGCAGTACCCCACACTCTGGGTCTCCCCTCCCAGGGGAACCCCCCTCGCCTCAGTGGCTACAGCCAGTCACCATCGAGCCCCCGCTCTCTGGGGCAGATGCAGCCTGTACTGGCCACTTACCACTGGCAAGGGGGGCAAACCAGCTGCCCCTCGCTGGGCTGCCTCAGTACTTCTGGGGCCTTTACCAAGGCCTCGGCCTGGGGACTTGCCAGGCCAGAGCGCCCCAGTGCCTCCCCGCCCTTCCCCAGCCCTGCTCCGCGCCCAGCACCCCGAGCTCCCCGGCAGCCCGGACCTTCCTGTGCCCGGGCTGGAGTTGGTCTGACCCAGCTCCTCCCTGGGCCCTTATAGCAGGGCCGGGCGTGGCCTGATTGGGGCGTGGCCCCAGGTGTGGCTGCTTCCCCCAATCAGCCCAGCCTTCCTCCACCTGAGCGGGGTAACTGCCCGCTACACTGGGGCAGATGGGTCCGGGGGGAGGCGGGATACCGGGGCAGATGGGCCCGGGGGGAGGCAGGAGGCTGGATACCGGGGCAGATGGGCCCGGGGGGGAGGCAGGAGGCTGGATACCGGGGCAGATGGGCCCGGGGGGAGGCAGGATACCGGGGGTAGATGGGCCCGGGGGGCGGCAGGAGGCTGGATACCAGGGTAGATGGGCCCGGGGAGAGGCAGGATACCGGGGTAGATGGGCCCGGGGGGGCGGCAGGAGGCTGGATACCAGCGCAGGTGGGCCCGGGGGGAGGCTGGATACCGGGGTAGATGGACCTGGGGGGAGGGGGGAGGCAGGATACCGGGGTAGATGGGCCCGGGGGGAGGCAGGAGGCTGGATACCAGGGTAGATGGGCCCGGGGGGGCGGCGGGCCCGGGGGGCGGCAGGAGGCTGGATACCGGCGCAGATGGGCCCGGGGGGAGGCAGGAGGCTGGATACCAGGGCAGATGGGTCTGGGGGGAGGCGGGAGGCTGGATACCAGGGCAGATGGGTCCGGGGGGAGGCGGGAGGCTGGATACCAGGGTAGAGAGGCCTGGGGGCTGGCGGGAGGTGGGATACTGGGGCAGAGGGGTCCAGGGGGAGGCAGGAGGCTGGATACCAGGGTAGAGAGGCCTGGGTGCTGGCGGGAGGTGGGATACTGGGGCAGAGGGGGCCCGGCGGGAGGCTGGATACCGGGGCAGAGGGGCCCGAGGGGTGGCGGGATACCGGGGGTACATGGACCTGGGGGGAGGGGGGAGGCGGGATACCGGGGTAGATGGGCCCGGGGAGGGAGGCGGCAGGCTGGATACTGGGGTAGATGGGCCCGGGGAGGGAGGCTGGAGGCTGGATACCGGGGTAGATGGGCCCGGGGAGGGAGGCTGGAGGCTGGATACCGGGGTAGATAGGCCCGGGGAGGGAGGCGGCAGGCTGGATACTGTGGTAGATGGGCCCGGGGAGGGAGGCGGGAGGCTGGATACCGGGGTAGATGGGCCCGGGGAGGGAGGCTGGAGGCTGGATACCGGGGTAGATAGGCCCGGGGAGGGAGGCGGCAGGCTGGATACTGGGGTAGATGGTCCCGGGGAGGGAGGCGGGAGGCTGGATACCGGGGTAGATGGGCCGGGGAGGGAGGCGGGAGGCTGGAGGCTGGATACCGGGGTAGACAGGCCCGGGAGAGAGAGGCGGCAGGCTGGATACTGGGGTAGATGGGCCCGGGGAGGGAGGCGGGAGGCTGGATACCGGGGTAGATGGGCCCGGGGAGGGAGGCTGGATACCGGGGTAGATAGGCCCGGGGAGGGAGGCGGCAGGCTGGATACTGGGGTAGATGGGCCCGGGGAGGGAGGCGGGAGGCTGGATACCGGCGCAGATGGGCCCGGGGGGGAGGCAGGAGGCTGGATACCAGGGCAGATGGGTCCGGGGGGAGGCGGGAGGCTGGATACCAGGGCAGATGGGTCCGGGGGGAGGCGGGAGGCTGGATACCAGGGTAGAGAGGCCTGGGGGCTGGCGGCAGGTGGGATACTGGGGCAGAGGGGCCCGGCGGGAGGCTGGATACCGGGGCAGAGGGGCCCGAGGGGTGGCGGGATACCGGGGTAGATGGACCTGGGGGGAGGCGGGATACCGGGGTAGATGGGCCCGGGGAGGGAGGCGGCAGGCTGGATACCGGGGTAGATGGGCCCGGGGAGGGAGGCGGGAGGCTGGATACCGGGGTAGATGGGCCCGGGGAGGGAGGCGGCAGGCTGGATACTGGGGGTAGATGGGCCCGGGGAGGGAGGCGGGAGGCTGGATACCGGGGTAGATAGGCCCGGGGAGGGAGGCGGCAGGCTGGATACTGGGGTAGATGGGCCCGGGGAGGGAGGTGGGAGGCTGGATACCGGGGTAGATGGGCCCGGGGAGGGAGGCGGGAGGCTGGATACCGGGGTAGATGGGCCCGGGGAGGGAGGCGGCAGGCTGGATACTGGTGTAGATGGGCCCGGGGGAGGGAGGCGGGAGGCTGGATACCGGGGTAGATGGGCCCGGGGAGGGAGGCGGGAGGCTGGATACCGGGGTAGATGGGCCCGGGGAGGGAGGCGGCAGGCTGGATACTGGGGTAGATGGGCCCGGGGAGGGAGGCGGGAGGCTGGATACCGGGGGTAGATGGGCCCGGGGAGGGAGGCGGCAGGCTGGATACCGGGGCAGATGGGATACGGGGGCAGATGAGCCCACCTTTCCCTCCCCCCAGGTCCACGCCATCCCGCTGCGCTCCTCCTGGGTGATGACCTGCGCCTACGCCCCATCGGGGAACTACGTGGCCTGCGGGGGCCTGGACAACATCTGCTCCATCTACAGCCTGAAAACCCGGGAGGGGAACGTGCGCGTGAGCCGGGAGCTGCCGGGCCACACGGGTGAGCGCCCGCCTCGGGACGGGGGGCTGGTGGGTGCAGCGGGGGGGGGGGGGAGCCTGGACACCTGGGTTCTCTCCCCGGACCCCAGCTAATCAGCATCGTGCTGTCCCCCTATCCCCCCCCCACCAGGTTACCTGTCCTGCTGCCGCTTCCTCGATGACAATCAGATCATCACCAGCTCCGGGGACACCACCTGGTGAGCTCCCCCCCCCCCCACCTAGGGGCCCTGCGCTCTGGGATCTGCTCCCCAGAAACACATGGGGGGCAGGGAAGAGTGGGGCCAGTATGGGAGGCCAGCAGGGTTGTGGGCTGGTGGGTGGGACTAGCAGGGAGGGCCCTTGGGGTGGGGGCAGGGCTAGTGTGCAGGGCCAGCGGGGTGGAGGTGGGCAGAGCAGGGGTGTGGCTGGGGGCGGAGCCAGGAGCAGGGGCTACAGAGCAGAGCCAGTGGGAGGAAAAGGGGCAGAGGTGGGGGGGGGGGGGACAGGGGGGTGGAGCCAGTGGGCGGGGCTGGTGGTGGAGCCATCAGGTGGGGCGGCTGGGGGTGGAGCCGGAGGGCGGGTGTGGGCCTGGAGGGTGGAATTGGTGGGCAGGGGCGGAGCCAGATGGCTGGGGGGCAGAGCCAGTGGGCGGGGTGGGGCTGGAGGATGGAGCCAGCGGACAGGGGTGGGGTTGGTGGGCGGGGCTGGGGGCGGAGCCAGTGGGTGTCCCAGCCTCTCCCCCCCCAGCGCGCTGTGGGACATTGAGACGGGGCAGCAGACGACGACGTTCGGGGGGCCACAGCGGGGACGTGATGAGCCTCTCGCTGGCCCCGACGCCCGGAGCTTCGTGTCCGGCGCCTGCGACGCCTCCATCAAGCTGTGGGACGTGCGGGACAGTATGTGCCGGCAGACGTTCACCGGGCACGAGTCGGACATCAACGCTGTGTGTGTGAGTGCCATGGGCCCCCTGAAACCACCACGGGACCCCAAACCCCCCCGGGACCCCCAAAACCCCCAATCCCCCTGGGATCCCCGATCCCCCTCACCCAGACACAGACGTTCACCGGGCACGAGTCAGACATCAACGCCATGTGTGTGTGTGGCGGGATGCCCCTGGGACCTCCCGAAATCCCCCTGGACCCCCAATCCCCCTCACAAACACAGACGTTCACTGGGCATGAGTCAGACATCAACACTGTGTATGTGAGTGCCCGGACCCCTGATCCCCCCCCCCTCGAAACCCCCTGGGACCCCCAATCCCCCTCACAAAACTCCCCCACCCACACACAGACCTTAACCAGGCATGAGTTGAACATCAATGCCCGCCCGGACCCCCAATATCCCCTTGACTTTCCCTGGGAACAAGTGTTTGTGTGTGTGACACCCCCTGCCCCCCCAACCTCCCCATATGCCCCAAGCTTCACATAACCCACCCTCAGTGCCCCTCATGGGGCACAGCCACCCCCCCCACAGCAACCTGACCCACAACTTAGAAATCCCACCAATCTCGGGGGAGGGGCTGGGGGCCAGGACTCCTGGGTTTTCTCCCCAGCTCTGGGAGGGAAGTGGGGGCTGGTGGGTTAGAATAGGGGGGGCTGGGAGCCAGGACTCCAGGGTTCTCTCTCCAGCTCTGGAAGGGGAGTGGGGGCTGGTGGGTTAGAGCAGGGGGGGCTGGGAGCCAGGACTCCTGGGTTCTCTCCCCGGCTGTGGGAGGGGAGTGGGGCTGGTGGGGGCCGAGAGCCCTGACGCCCTGCTCCCTGCCCAGTTCTTCCCCAACGGGAACGCCTTCACCACGGGCTCGGACGACGCCACGTGCCGGCTCTTCGACCTGCGCGCCGACCAGGAGCTCATGATGTATTCGCACGACAACATCATCTGTGGCATCACCTCGGTGGCGTTCTCCAAGAGCGGGCGCCTCCTGCTGGCCGGCTACGACGACTTCAACTGCAACATCTGGGACGCCATGAAGGGCGACCGCGCAGGTCAGCCCGGACGCCTGGGTTCTCTCCCCGGCTCTGGGAGGGGAGTGGGGGCTGGTGGCTTAGAGCAGGGGGGGCTGGGAGCCAGGACGTCTGGGTTCTCTCCCCAGCTCTGGGAGGGGAGTGGGGGCTGGGGGGTTAGAGCAGGGGGGGCTGGGAGCCAGGACACCCGGGTTCTCTTCCCGGTTCTGGGAGGGGAGTGGGGGCTGAGGGGTTAGAGCAGGGGGGGCTGGGAGCCAGGGCTCCTGGGTTCTCTCCCCAGCTCTGGGAGGGGAGTGGGGGCTGGGGGGTTAGAGCAGGGGGGGCTGGGAGCCAGGACACCCGGGTTCTCTTCCCGGTTCTGGGAGGGGAGTGGGGGCTGAGGGGTTAGAGCAGGGGGGGCTGGGAGCCAGGGCTCCTGGGTTCTCTCCCCAGCTCTGGGAGGGGAGTGGGGGCTGGGAGCCAGGACACCCGGGTTCTCTTCCCGGTTCTGGGAGGGGAGTAGGGGCTGGTGGGGGTGGAGCAGAGGGGGCTGGGAGCCAGGACGCCTGGGTTCTCTCAGGCTGAACTCACCCCCGTCTCCTCCCACAGGGGTCCTGGCCGGCCATGACAACCGCGTGAGCTGCCTGGGGGTGACGGATGACGGGATGGCCGTAGCCACCGGTTCCTGGGACAGCTTCCTGAAAATCTGGAACTAGCCCCCTTCTGCCCCACACCCTGGGGGACGTGGCTGCCGCTGGCCCCACCCACAGCAGGGAGGGGGCGTGGCTTTAGCCCCTCTTTGGCCCCCCCCCCCTTTAATTTCTTCAAATTATTTTTGTTTTTCTTCTCCTGATTGAAAAGAAGGAAAAATAGCCTGCTGAGGGGGCAGGGGCCTGTGCCCAGCAGTGACCTTTGACCTGGGGTGGGGCATGAGGTGATTGACAGCTGGGGCAGGGTCCTGTCTATTCTAGTACAGGGGAGGGAGGGTTACACCCCAATTTTCCTGCCCCCAGTA